>NC_092091.1:73972721-74132721 GCF_045679555.1 Salvelinus alpinus
CTCTATCTCTCTCTCTCTCACACACACACAGTCTCTCTGTCTCAAACCCACACACACACACACTCACACACACATGCACGTACAAGCACGCACACACACGTACACGTACACATGCATGGACACAAACCTGTTGTTGTATTTGTTTGTAGTATGATATTAATAAAAGTCTTACTCATTTCCTGTTTGTTGCTTCCTGTGGACCAGTAGTTATGTTTCACACATCATCAGATACAACTTGAAGTTAGTACATTTGACTTTGTGCGTACACAATTTCTAATTCAAATAAATCCCACAGATATTTACATGCTTCAATTTAGGCCTGGTAAAAACATTCTCAACCGTACCAAACCACCATTACATACACTGTATAGGAGTTGACTGTATCACCAATCAATGAGTGTAGAAGAGATATCAAAGGGTATCAAAGGATGTTACTTAAAAATCTTTGACAGTCAATATTTTTTGTCAAGTTACATACAAGCACAATATCAGATGCTCATATTTGATTGTTGTTCCCCCATATGGGTCCAAAAAGAGGGAAGTGAAGTTGATCTTTTCAGTCATTCAACCAGCTGTCACTCAAAACCTCCTTGAACAATCAGGTTCATTAAGAGAGAGGGCGGCAGGTAGCCTAGAAGTTAAGATCGTTGGGCCAGTAACCGAAAGTTTGCTGCTTCTTTAAAACGCGAGCCGACTACATAAAAAATCTGTCGATGTGCTCTTGAGCAAGGCACCCTAATTGGTTGTGTAAGTCTCTCTGGATAAGAGCATCTGCTAAATGACTAAAAGGTAAATGTAGAGGAGACGGTGGTTACTGTTGACATCTCATCCTCACTGGTTAAGACTACCCACCCTCAATATCCACTTGGAGCAGTTTGTAGTGTCACATCTATTATATGGACATTATAATGACCCATGTTTGTAGTCCTGGACCTACTGAACATGTTGATTTATATTTGGGAGTAAACAGAGGGTCCAAATCAGCAGAAAGGTGAAAGGTAGGGGGAGTTATGGAAATTTCAGAATTATCTTGAGGCTGTTAGATATTATATAAAATATATGTGACTCACCATCTGGATTCGGGTTAAAACAGTCAGATTTCATGGTTAATACCAGTACCTACAGGGTTAACAACAGTCAGATTTCATGGTTAATACCAGTACCTACAGGGTTAAAAACAGTCAGATATCATGGTTAATATCAGTACCTATAGGGTTTACAACAGTCAGATATCATGGTTAATACCAGTAACTACAGGGTTAACAACAGTCAGATATCATGGTTAATACCAGTACCTACAGGGTTAAAACAGTCAGATATCATGGTTAATAACAGTACCTACAGGGTTAAAAACAGTCAGATATCATGGTTAATACCAGTACCTACAGGGTTTACAACAGTCAGATATCATGGTTAATACCAGTACCTACAGGGTTAACAACAGTTAGATATCATGGTTAATACCAGTACCTACAGGGTTAAAAACAGTCAGATATCATGGTTAATACCAGTACCTACAGGGTTTACAACAGTCAGATATCATGGTTAATACCAGTACCTACTGGGTTAAAAACAGTCAGATATCATGGTTAATACCAGTACCTACAGGGTTAAAAACAGTCAGATATCATGGTTAATACCAGTACCTACAGGTTTAAAAACAGTCAGATATCATGGTTAATACCAGAACCTACAGGGTTAAAAACAGTCAGATATCATGGTTAATACCAGTACCTACAGGGTTAACAACAGTCAGATGTCATGGTTAATACCAGTACCTACAGGGTTAAAAACAGTCAGATGTCATGGTTAATACCAGTACCTACAGGGTTAAAAACAGTCAGATATCATGGTTAATACCAGTACCTACAGGGTTAACAACAGTCAGATGTCATGGTTAATACCAGTACCTACAGGGTTAAAAACAGTCAGATGTCATGGTTAATACCAGTACCTACAGGGTTAAAAACAGTCAGATTTCATGGTTAATACCAGTACATACAAGGTTAAAAACAGTCAGATATCATGGTTAATACCAGTACCTACAGGGTTAAAAACAGTCAGATATCATGGTTAATACCAGTACCTACAGGGTTAAAAACAGTCAGATATCATGGTTAATACCAGTACCTACAGGGTTAACAACAGGTAGATATCATGGTTAATACCAGTACCTACAGGGTTAAAAACAGTCAGATATCATGGTTAATACCAGTACCTACAGGGTTAACAACAGGTAGATATCATGGTTAATACCTGTACCTACAGGGTTAAAAACAGTCAGATATCATGGTTAATACCAGTACCTACAGGGTTAAAAACAGTCAGATATCATGGTTAATACCAGTACCTACAGGGTTAAAAACAGTCAGATGTCATGGTTAATACCAGTACCTACAGGGTTAAAAACAGTCAGATATCATGGTTAATACCAGTACCTACAGGGTTAACAACAGTCAGATATCATGGTTAATACCAGTACCTACAGGGTTAACAACAGTCAGATATCATGGTTAATACCAGTACCTACAGGGTTAAAAAGAGTTAGATAACTTCATATTTTCAAACTTTGCTTACATTGGTGTTTTTCTCTCTAGTATACTTGGGAACAGATTTCCAAAATGAAAATCAATAGGAGCTGATTTCCTGGGTATCTCCTAGCTTGCCATTCACCTCTAGTCATTGCGCTAATTCTTGTTCGCATTGGCTCACAAAACTACCTCTAACTTCCTTCATATTGGACACAGTCATAAAAATGTGGTCCACAAGCTCATCTGACTCTGGGGAAGTAGATAAGGGCCAACATCCTGAAGTAACCCTTTAATTCAAAGTTTCACTTAGTCTCCCATTGGCACCAATGATTGACTGTGTAAATTTGACTTAAGTGTAAAATATATTTTGCCTCATATAATCCCAAAGTATGAAGCATCTCTGTTGTATCATCTGTAAATGGAGGAAGAATAGCTGTATTTAAAGTGGTGTTTCTCACCCCATCTCTCTTCCTGTTGAGGGGGACTTGTGGTTGTTAAAGATACAGCTTCTCACATTAACAGGAAATATAGTGACCAGTTACAGTTAACTCCTAGCCTTGCTAACGTTAGCCAGCTAGCTAGTGTTAGTAGAATTCAGAACACATCATATGTTTAGAAAATTCATAACATATTGTACGTTTTGCTAATTCGTAACATATCATACACATTGTAATTTGTAACATATCATACACATTGTAATTCGTAACATATTATACAAAATGGATGATGCTTATCCACAAATTGATACATACCATATGAAAGGTAACATGTCATACTAAATGGAGCGTCTCAGATTTACGTACAGTATAATACAAAATGCTCTGAGACCAGGTTGGAAATACACAGTTGCGAGTTACGTAGGACTTTATGAACATAATAATGTATGTTTCTGCAGTTAGAAGACATCATTTCAGAACATTTAACTTCTAGTCTTAAAGGAACTACCTTTCATTTAGGAGCTGTAGTATTTAGGATTTTATGTATTAATTTCCACAAGTATGTCATTTCAAAAGTTTTCCTTGTGAATTAAGGTACCTTCATTTGGAAGACACATTGTATTCTGCTTTTGAATATTAATCATCTGTTTGTTACAGTTTATTTTACTCAGTTTACTTTTGAAGCATTGGAGCATGGGGCATCAGCCAACCTCATGACATTAACATAAGCTAAATTGTTTGTGTGTCAATTGGAAGAATAATAACTATTGGTTTAGACTTCCATGTGTGTGTCTCTATGACTACGGTGTATTTACCAGTGTTCTGTTTATCTATGCTCCAGTTCACAGTATCCTGTCCACAGCTCTTCCTCAAATCAAATCAAATCAAAGTGTATTTGTCACGTGCGCCGAATACAACCGCTGTAGACCTTACAGTGAAATGCTTACTTACAGGCTCTAACCAATAGTGCAAAAAAGGTATTAGGTGAACAATAGGTAGGTAATGAAATAAAACAACAGTAAAAAAACAGGCTATATACAGTAGCGAGGCTATAAATGTAGCGAGGGTACTTACAGACACTGGTTAATCAGGCTGATTGAGGTAGTATGTACATGTAGATATGGTTAAAGTGACTATATGATGAACAGTGAGTAGCAGTAGCGTAAAAGAGGGGTTGTCAGGATGGTGGATGTTGGGACACAATGTAGATAGCCCAGTTAGCCAATGTGCGGGAGCACTGGTTGGTCGGCCCAATTGAGGTAGTATGTACATGAATGTATAGTTAAAGTGACTATGCATATGTGATAAACAGAGAGTAGCAGCAGCGTAAAAAGAGGGGTTGGCGGGGGACACAATGCAAATATTCCGGGTAACCATTTGGTTACCTGTTCAGGAGTCTTATGGATTGGGGGTAAAAACTGTTGAGAAGCCTTTTTGTCCTAGACTTGGCACTCCGGTACTGCTTGCCATGTGGTAGTTGAGAGAACAGTCTATGACTGGGGTGGCTGGGGACCTTGACAATTTTTAGGGCCTTCCTCTGACACCGCCTGGTGTAGAGGTCCTGGAAGGCAGGCAGCTTAACCCCAGTGATGTACTGGGCGGTACGCACTACCCTCTGTAGTGCCTTGCGGTCAGAGGCCGAACAATTGCCGTACTAGGCAGTGATGCAACCAGTCAGGATGATCTCGATGTTGCAGCTGTAGAACCTTTTGAGGACCTCAGGACCCATGCCAAATCTTTTTAGTTTCCTGGGGGGGGGGAATAGGTTTAGTTGTGCCCTCTTCACGACTGTCTTGGTGTGTATGGACCATTCGAGTTTGTTGTTGATGTGGACACCGAGGAACTTTAAGTTCTCAACCTGCTCCACTACAGCCCCATCGATGAGAATGGGGGCGTGCTCAGTCCTCCTTGTCCTGTAGTCCACAATCATCTCCTTAGTCTTGGCTACGTTGAGGGATAGGTTGTTATTCTGGCACTGTCATAATTAGCATAAATCTCCTCAGACTGCTCCATATAAAGGCTAATTCTAATTACTACCTTAAAATATACTTTGGTACTTTGTTTCTGCACACAGTACAACAGACAGTATATTATGTTTTATATCCTGTTAAACAGCTGCTTTAGTTTAACAGTCTGTTGTGTCTGAGAACGTACAGTGTTATAGGTGTAGGGAGGACTTCACACCTTAACCAGTGGTTTGAGCAGACAGCAACCTCCAGGAAGAGACACAACAGCAGATAGACACCATGATGAGTGTGTGGGTACGTAGTAGACAGCAACCTCCAGGAAGAGACACAACAGTAGGGACAGCATACATGAGTGTGTGGGTATGTAGTAGACAGCAACCTCCAGGAAGAGACACAACAGCAGATAGACACCATGATGAGTGTGTGGGTATGTAGTAGACAGCAACCTCCAGGAAGAGACACAACAGTAGGGACACCATACATGAGTGTGTGGGTATGTAGTAGACAGGTCCACTGGTGCATTGTGTTTTCATTGGTCACCTACAAGTTGTCCCTTGTTTAGTGAAGGTTGTGAGTCATTATCACAATTCATTAGCATCATTTTGTGTGTGTGTGTGTATGTGTGTGTGTGTGTGCCCTCTCCGTACTGTTCTGCCCTCTGTGTGTGTCCAGGTCACACTGTTTTAATGGAAACATTTTGTGTTCCACCGTGCACATCTGTTTGAAACATTCAGTATGATTCAAGATAGAATTGAAGTAATCATATATTTTATCAGATAAAATATTGGACACAGTGAATTTGCACATAGATCATATAGCATTACTGAGGCTTTGACACCCCAGCCTTCAAACTGAGGTCACGTTATGGGTTGCACTCTGTGGCCAGCAACCTATTTATTTATACATCACCAATGGCCCTATAGGGGCTATTTTTCTATCTATTCTGTTATTCAGAAGTGTGTGTTGGAAATCTATTCTTGCATTTTCTCATATGTTTAAAAGGGGACTTTGTGTGTGTGTGCGTGCGTGCGTGTGTGTGTGTGTGTGTGTGTGTGTGTGTGTGTGGACATGTTTAACTATTCTTGTGGGGACCAGAAGTCCCTACAAGAATAGTAAACAAAGTAAAAATTGACCAGCTGGGGACATTTTGTTAGTCCCCACAAGTTCAAATGCTATTTCTAGGGGGTTTAGGGTTAAGGTTAGAATTAGTGTTAGGGTTAGAATTAAGTTAAATATTAAGGTTAGGAGCCAGGGTTAGTTGTAGGGTTAGGGTTAGGAGCTAGGATTAGGTTTAGGGTTAGGATAAAGTTTAGGTTTTTGGATTAGGGTTAGGGTTAGGGTTAGGGTTAGGGTTAGGGTTAAGGTTAGGGTTAGGGTAAGAGTACGGGTTAGGATTAGGGTTAGGTTTAGGGTTAGGGGTTAGGGAAAATAGGATTTTGAATGGGACTGAATTGTATGTCCCCACAAGGTTAGCTGTACAAGACTGTGTGTGTCCAACTGCAGGTCACACTGTTTTAATGATCCAATCACATTTAAGCAGGAAGCTGTTAGACCTGCTAGGACATTGTTCCTTCATTACTTAACCCTTTGACTACAATGGTCGTGCCTTGCCGAAATCTAATTAACATAACTAAGAAATCCCCATCAAAATCTGTTTGTTTTTACTTAAGATCTGTGTTTTTTTGCATGGACTGCGTCTTAATCCATCTCATCCGCCGATATCACTCTTCCACATCTCTGGTGAAACGTGGCAGAGTTAGAGGGGTGTTTTTCAGACCATGATACGTCCCAAAAATCGGTCTTCTCACAAAAACGCCTATAAACTATTATAACCACTCTATTGAAAGCTGAGACTCTCTAAAGAACACGATCGTTTCCTACATTATAAACTATTATAACCACTCTATTGAAAGCTGAGACTCTCTAAAGAACACGATGGTTTCCTCCATTATAAACTATTATAACCACTCTATTGAAAGCTGAGACTCTCTAAAGAACACGATGGTTTCCTCCGTTATAAACTATTATAACCACTCTATTGAAAGCTGAGACTCTAAAGAACATGATGGTTTCCTACATTATAAACTATTATAACCACTCTATTGAAAGCTGAGACTCTCTAAAGAACACGATGGTTTCCTACATTATAAACTATTATAACCACTCTATTGAAATCTGAGACTCTCTAAAGAAACACGATGGTTTCCTCCATTATAAACTATTATAACCACTCTATTGAAAGATGAGACTCTCTAAAGAACACGATGGTTTCCTCCATTATAAACTATTATAACCACTCTATTGAAAGCTGAGACTCTCTACAGAACACGATGGTTTCCTACATTATAAACTATTATAACCACTCTATTGAAAGCTGAGACTCTCTAAAGAACACGATGGTTTCCTCTGTTATAAACTATTATAACCACTCTATTGAAAGCTGAGACTCTCTAAAGAACACGATGGTTTCCTCCGTTATAAACTATTATAACCACTCTATTGAAAGCTGAGACTCTCTAAAGAACACGATGGTTTCCTCCGTTATAAACTATTATAACCACTCTATTGAAAGCTGAGACTCTCTAAAGAACACGATGGTTACCTCCGTTATAAACTATTATAACCACTCTATTGAAAGCTGAGACTCTCTAAAGAACACGATGGTTTCCTCCGTTATAAACTATTATAACCACTCTATTGAAAGCTGAGACTCTCTAAAGAACACGATGGTTTCCTCCGTTATAAACTATTATAACCACTCTATTGAAAGCTGAGACTCTCTAAAGAACACGATGGTTTCCTCCGTTATAAACTATTATAACCACTCTATTGAAAGCTGAGACTCTCTAAAGAACACGATGGTTTCCTCCGTTATAAACTATTATAACCACTCTATTGAAAGCTGAGACTCTCTAAAGAACACGATGGTTTCCTCCGTTATAAACTATTATAACCACTCTATTGAAAGCTGAGACTCTCTAAAGAACACGATGGTTTCCTACATTATAAACTATTATAACCACTCTATTGAAAGCTGAGACTCATGAACAAGATGGTTTCCTCCGTTATAAACTAATATGACCTATGAATCGATGTTTGCATCTTTCTCAGAGGTTGTAAAAGGGGAACTTCAGACTTGTGTGTGTGCTCATGCATTCATTCGGGCGTGCCCTCTCAGTACTCTTCTGCTTTCTGTGTGTGTCCAACTGCAAACGATACTTTATTAATAATCCAATCACATTCCATCAGGAAGCTGATTAGAGGACATTGTTCCTTTATTACTTTACTTTGTTGTTATGATATAAACCATTTATGCTAATTATTTAATATGCAAAAAAATGTATCAAGATATAAATAAAAAAACAAGCATAAGCCTATGGCAAATTACATTAAATGTACATTTTTGTCATTTAACAGAAGCCCTCATCCAGAGCGATTTACATACTAATAAAAACTACTAATTCAAGCATTTTACTGATTGCATGTCTACATAATATCCTCTAAATCTAAAACAATTCAATGTTTTAGTTTTTTAGTTTTTATTCCCTTAATTTTCTTCTTTCTCTATGTCTCTCTCTGACACTAAGGCTCTATCTATATTAGTATTTCCTAGATTCCTCTCCTGTCTCCTCTCCTCCTATCTCCTCTCCTCCTTCACAACACTATTAGAGGAGAAAGTCCAAGGTCACTCCTCTTGAACCATATTATCCAATGTGTTTTGAGGAGCAGAGGAGGAAGGATGCGAGGAGAATGGACTCATTGAGAAAGAGCCATTGGCAAGTCTGTAATACCACTATTTTACCTCTGTGGTGAGTTGATATCTCACTTTAACCACTAGGTGGAATTATCACTTACATTTCAGCACTGTATCCAACCATCAACATGATAACTACTAGAAATCATCACTTAAAACCTGTTATGGCTGCAGGGGGCGTATTGGAAAAACTGGAAAATATGTGCCAATTTTCAAACGGCCTCTTAATCAATTTTTGCTCTTACAATATGCATATTAATATTAACATTGGATAGAAAACAATCTCTAGTTTCTAAAACCGTTCTAATTTTTTCTCTGAGTGGTACAGAAGTCATTTGGCAGCACTTTCCCTGACCAAGAAGTAGAATGTCAGAAATCTATGCTCGCTTCAACGTTATGCCTATACATGGTCATTATACGTAAGACCCTACGTACACTCCGTACGCCTTGCTCTGGGTGTCAAGAGGGTATGAGAGAAGAAATTTAGTGAATATCTTGTTCAGAGGTTGAATAAGAGCTATTTCTTTGACGTGACCGACCACTTCCGGAAGTCTGAAGCGCGCGTCTTGGGAGTGATATTGTGTTCTGTTTTGCTGCTGTTTTGGACGGGAACAATCTCCGGCTGGGTTTTTATTTGATAAATGAGACCATATCATCGTAATGTATGTTTTTTCAATATAGTTTAATCAGATTATTTGAATTTTTTTCGGGAGTTTTGCCGTGTTTCGGTCTCTGATTTTTTTAACGTTGGACAAATCCGTGCCAGTCGACCAGTGCCAATGCTAAGTGAGAAGGGACAGTTGCCATCCTGACTCCAAACAACGACTCATCTGGACAAAGGACACCCTGATCAACATTCTGATGAAAGATCAGCCAAAGTAAGACCCAATTTATAATGTTATTTCATATATCTGTCGTGCATGTCAACTGGTCGTGCGCGCCCAAGTGTGTCTGGCTATTGTGGCTATGCTAACATAGCGCTACATTTTGTTTTCGCTGTAAAACATTTAATAAATCGGAAATATTGTCTGGAATCACAAGAATCCTGTCTTTCAATTGCTGCAATGTATGTATTTCTCAGATATGTTTTATGATGAGTAATTAGTTATTTGACGTTGGTGTCTGTAAATGTTATGGCTGCTTTCGGTGCAATTTCTGATTGTAGCTGAAATGTAATTTATGATTTATACCATAAATATGCACATTTTTCAAAAAAAACATATGCTATACAATTAATATGTTATCAGACTGTCATCTTATGAAGTGGTTTCTTGGTTAGTGGCTATATATACTTTATTTGGTCGAATTAGTGATAGCTAGTGACGGAGTAAAAAACTGATGGAGTTAGAAAAGTGCTCTCTTTTGCTGACGTGGTTAGCTAATAGATTTACATATTTTGTCTTCCCTGTAAAACATTTTAAAAATCGGACATGTTGGCTTGATTCACAAGATGTCTACCTTTCATATGCTGTATTGGACTTGTTAATGTGTGAAAGTTAAATATAAAAAAAAAATAGATTTTGAATTTCGCGCCTTGCACTTGAAATGGCAGTTGTCATAGGTGTACCTGTGTGGGGATTGCAGCCCAAACAGGTTATTAACCAGCACTGTATCCAACCATCAACATGATAACTACTAGACATCATAACTTAACCATTCAGCACTGTATCCAACCATCAACATGATAACTACTAAACATCATCACTTAACCATTCAGCACTGTATCCAACCATCAACATGATAACTACTAAACATCATCACTTAACCATTCAGCACTGTATCCAACCATCAACATGATAACTACTAGCCATCATCACTTAACCATTCAGCACTGTATCCAACCATCAACATGATAACTACTAGACATCATCACTTAACCATTCAGCATGACCATCAACATGATAACTACTAGCCATCATCACTTAACCATTCAGCATGACCATCAACATGATAACTAATAGACATCATCACTTAACCATTCAGCACTGTATCCAACCATCAACATGATAACTACTAGCCATCATCACTTAACCATTCATCACTGTATCCAACCATCAACATGATAACTACTAGCCATCATCACTTAACCATTCAGCACTGTTTCCAACCATCAACATGATAACTACTAGACATCATCACTTAACCATTCAGCATGACCATCAACATGATAACTACTAGCCATCATCACTTAACCATTCAGCATGACCATCAACATGATAACTACTAGACATCATCACTTAACCATTCAGCACTGTATCCAACCATCAACATGATAACTACTAGCCATCATCACTTAACCATTCATCACTGTATCCAACCATCAACATGATAACTACTAGCCATCATCACTTAACCATTCAGCACTGTTTCCAACCATCAACATGATAACTACTAGACATCATCACTTAACCATTCATCATGACCATCAACATGATAACTACTAGCCATCATCACTTAACCATTCAGCATGACCATCAACATGATAACTACTAGACATCATCACTTAACCATTCAGCACTGTATCCAACCATCAACATGATAACTACTAGCCATCATCACTTAACCATTCAGCACTGTATCCAACCATGAATATGATAACTACTAGACATCATCACTTAACCATTCAGCACTGTATCCTACCATCAACATGATAACTACTAGCCATCATCACTTAACCATTCAGCACTGTATCCAACCATCAACATGATAACTACTAGACATCATCACTTAACCATTCAGCATGACCATCAACATGATAACTACTAGCCATCATCACTTAACCATTCAGCATGACCATCAACATGATAACTAATAGACATCATCACTTAACCATTCAGCACTGTATCCAACCATCAACATGATAACTACTAGACATCATCACTTAACCATTCAGCATGACCATCAACATGATAACTACTAGCCATCATCACTTAACCATTCAGCATGACCATCAACATGATAACTACTAGACATCATCACTTAACCATTCAGCACTGTATCCAACCATCAACATGATAACTACTAGCCATCATCACTTAACCATTCATCACTGTATCCAACCATCAACATGATAACTACTAGCCATCATCACTTAACCATTCAGCACTGTTTCCAACCATCGACATGATAACTACTAGACATCATCACTTAACCATTCAGCATGACCATCAACATGATAACTACTAGCCATCATCACTTAACCATTCAGCATGACCATCAACATGATAACTACTAGACATCATCACTTAACCATTCAGCACTGTATCCAACCATCAACATGATAACTACTAGCCATCATCACTTAACCATTCAGCACTGTATCCAACCATGAATATGATAACTACTAGACATCATCACTTAACCATTCAGCACTGTATCCTACCATCAACATGATAACTACTAGCCATCATCACTTAACCATTCAGCACTGTATCCAACCATCAACATGATAACTACTAGACATCATCACTTAACCATTCAGCACTGTATCCAACCATCAACATGATAACTACTAGCCATCATCACTTAACCATTCAGCACTGTATCCAACCATCAACATGATAACTACTAGAAATCATCACTTAACCATTCAGCACTGTATTCTACCATCAACATGATAACTACTAGCCATCATCACTTAACCATTCCGCACTGTATCCAACCATCAACATGATAACTACTAGCCATCATCACTTAACCATTCAGCACTGTATCCAACCATCAACATGATAACTACTAGACATCATAACTTAACCATTCAGCACTGTATCCAACCATCAACATGATAACTACTAGACATCATCACTTAACCATTCAGCACTGTATCCAACCATCAACATGATAACTACTAAACATCATCACTTAACCATTCAGCACTGTATCCAACCATCAACATGATAACTACTAAACATCATCACTTAACCATTCAGCACTGTATCCAACCATCAACATGATAACTACTAGCCATCATCACTTAACCATTCAGCACTGTTTCCAACCATCAACATGATAACTACTAGACATCATCACTTAACCATTCAGCATGACCATCAACATGATAACTACTAGCCATCATCACTTAACCATTCAGCATGACCATCAACATGATAACTACTAGACATCATCACTTAACCATTCAGCACTGTATCCAACCATCAACATGATAACTACTAGCCATCATCACTTAACCATTCATCACTGTATCCAACCATCAACATGATAACTACTAGCCACCATCACTTAACCATTCATCACTGTTTCCAACCATCAACATGATAACTACTAGACATCATCACTTAACCATTCAGCATGACCATCAACATGATAACTACTAGCCATCATCACTTAACCATTCAGCATGACCATCAACATGATAACTACTAGACATCATCACTTAACCATTCAGCACTGTATCCAACCATCAACATGATAACTACTAGCCATCATCACTTAACCATTCAGCACTGTATCCAACCATGAATATGATAACTACTAGACATCATCACTTAACCATTCAGCACTGTATCCAACCATCAACATGATAACTACTAGCCATCATCACTTAACCATTCAGCACTGTATCCAACCATCAACATGATAACTACTAGACATCATCACTTAACCATTCAGCACTGTATCCAACCATCAACATGATAACTACTAGACATCATCACTTAACCATTCAGCACTGTATCCAACCATCAACATGATAACTACTAAACATCATCACTTAACCATTCAGGACTGTATCCAACCATCAACATGATAACTACTAGACATCATCACTTAACCATTCAGCACTGTATCCAACCATCAACATGATAACTACTAGCCATCATTACTTAACCATTCAGCATGACTATACACATGATAACTAAACTCAGCAACAACAAAAAAACGTCCTCTCATCAACTGCGATTATTTTCAGCAAACTTAAAATGTGTAAATATTTGTATGAACATAAGATTCAACAACTGAGACATAAACTGAACAAGTTCCACAGACATGGAATAATGTGTCCCTGAACAAAGGGGGAGTCAAAATCAAAAGTAACAGTCAGTATCTGGTGTGGCCACCAGCTGCATTAAGTACTGCAGTGCATCTCCTCCTCGTGGACTGCACCAGATTTGCCAGTTCTTGCTGTGAGATGTTACCCCACTCTTCCACTAAGGCACCTGCAAATTCCCCGACATTTCTGGTGGGAATGGCCCTAGCCCTCACCCTCCGATCCAACAGGTCCCAGACATGCTCAATGGGATTGGGATCCGGGCTCTTCGCTGGCCATGGCAGAACACTGACATTCCTGTCTTGTAGGAAATCACGCACAGAACGAGCAGTATGGCTGTTGGCTATGTCATGCTGTAGGGTCATGTCAGGATGAGCCTGCAGGAAGGGTACAACATGAGGGAGGAGGATGTCTTCCCTGTAACGCACAGTGTTGAGATTGCCTGCAATGACAACAAGCTCAGTCCGATGATGCTGTGACATACCGCCCCAGACCCTCCACCTCCAAATCGATCCTGCTCCAGAGTACAGGCCTCGGTGTACGCTCATTCCTTCGACGATAAACGCAAATCCGATCATCACCCCTGGTGAGAAAAAAAAGTGACTCGTCAGTGAAGAGCACTTTTTGCCAGTCCTGTCTGGTCCAGCGACGGTGGGTTTGTGCCCATAGGCAACATTATTGCCGATGATGTCTGGTGAGGACCTGCCTTACAACAGGCCTACAAGCCCTCAGTCCAGCCTCTCTCAGCCTATTACAGTCTGAGCACTGATGGAAGGATTGTGCGTTTCTGGTGTAACTCAGGCAGTTATTGTTGCCATCCTGTACCTGTCCTGCAGGTGTGATGTTCCGATGTACCGATCCTGTGCAGGTGTTGTTACACGTGGTCTGCCACGGTGAGGACAATCAGCTGTCTCTCCTGTCTCCCTGTAGCGCTATCTTATTAAGCATCTCACAGTACGGACATTGCAATTTATTGCCCTGGCCACATCTGCAGTCCTCATGCCTCCTTGCAGCATGCCTAAGGCACGTTCACACAGATGAGCAGGGACCATGGGCATATTTCTTTTGGTGTTTTTCAGTCAGTAGAAAGGCCTCTTTAGTGTCTTAAGTTTTCACAACTGTGACCTTAATTGCCTGCAATCTGTAAGCTGTTAGTGTCGTAACGACCGTGCCACAGGTGTATTTTCATTAATTATTAATGGTTCATTGAACAAGCATGGCTAACAGTGTTTAAACCGTTTACAATGAAGATCTGAAGTAATTTGGATTTTATCTTTGAAAGATAGGGTTCGGAAAAGGGGACGTTTCATTTTTTCTGAGTTTACTAGCCATCATCACTTAACCTTTCATCATAACCATCAACATGATAACTACTAGTCATCACCACATAACCATTCATCATGGCCATCAACATGATAACTACTAGACATCATCACTTAACATATTCATGCCTAAAAAATGTATAAATAATAAAATATATATAAATAATAATATATATATATATATAATTGATTCATACCGTGTCCATGGAGCGCTGTCTCGTGAATCCCGGCACACTAGTATTGTTCGGGAGGGGGTGATTCGGAACTCTGGATCTGCGCCCTAATTGTGCGTTGGTGTTTAGGAATATGGTGTGCGCTGTTGGATGTTCCCGGGGGAGTTGACCGGCCATTTAAAGCCTCTGTTCTCGGCGTGTTTGAAAAAGCATTCGTGCAGAACGCTAGAATTGCATCAGAGTCATCTGCTCCTCCGAAGCCGTTCAGGGTCCAAATGGAGTCCGTTATCCTTCTAGGCTGTATGTCAGCTGTAAACACATGAAATAACTTTTAATATAAGATGCCCACACTTTTGTTTTTAATGTATAAATATTCTTGTGTATGGAATTCTTGTTCAGGACTCACGCCTACAATTATGGGACGGCATTAGGCTGCAGTCAATTTGTTCCAGGGGAACCAACGGTCGGTTCGAGCTCATTTATACCTCTGAGGATCTGCGTGAATGTTTGAGAATCAACAAAACATTAGATAATATTAAAGCTATAATAACTTTAGCTAATATTAACATGTTATACGTTAATGCAATCGCCGTGTTAGAATTCGAAAAATAACTTCAGTACGACATGCAGCTTACGTTATAGCGAGAGAGCGCCCAAATTCTGGGCGCAAACTAATAGTAAACATGTTCGACAGATATATGAAATAGCATCATAAATGGGTCCTACTTTTGATGATCTTCCATCAGAATTTTGTACAAGTGGTCCTTTGTCCAGAACAATCGTTGTTTGGATTTAGAATGTCCTTTTTCCCTCTCGAATTAGCAAGCAAAACTAGCCAAGTGGCGCTAAGCTCTCCTTTGTGAACAAACGCAGAGAACGGAACACGCCAAAACTCCCGAAAAAATTTCAATAATCTGATTAAACTATATTGAAAAAACATACTTTACGATGATATTATCACATTAATCAAATAAAATCAAAGCCGGAGATATTAGACGTCTATAGCGAATGTTTTTCAGAAGCCAATACTGATGACCTTTCTGCGTCTTCCTGAACAAAGGAAATTGGGGTCATGTCGTTCCAAGAGCTCTCTTTGCACCATAGAACAAGCTAGAATCCCCATTTCACCTCTCACTGCCTCTCACACATCTAGTGGAAGGCGTATGAAGTGCATGTATACTAATAGATTTTAAGCAAATGAATAGGGAGGCCCTGGAACAGAGCCTCGATTTCAGATTTTTCACTTTCTGACAGGAAGTTTGCTGCAAAATGAGTTCTGTTTTACTCATAGATATAATTCACGGTTTTAGAAACTAGAGAGTGTTTTCTATCCAATAGTAATACTAATATGCATATTGTACGAGCAAGAATTGAGTACGAGGCCGTTTGAAATGGGCACCTTTATTCCAAGCTACTCAATACTGGCCCTGCAGCCATAAAAAGTACGATATCTGACTGTTTTTAACCCTGTAGGTACTGGTATTAACCATGATATCTAACTGTTGTTAACCCTTTAGGTACTGGTATTAACCATGATATCTGACTGTTGTTAACCCTGTAGGTACTGGTATTAACCATGATATCTGACTGTTTTAACCCTGTAGGTATCAAATCAAATCAAATCAAATTGTATTAGTCACATACACATGGTTAGCAGATGTTAATGCGAGTGTAGCGAAATGCTTGTGCTTCTAGTTCCGACAATGCAGTAATAACCAACAAGTAATCTAACCTAACAATTCCACAACTACTACCTTATACACACACACAAGTGTAAAGGGATAAAGAATATGTACATAAAGATATATGAATGAGTGGTGGTACAGAACGGCATGGCAAGATGCAGTAGATGGTATAGAGTACGGTATATACATATGAGATGAGTACTGTAGGGTATGTAAACATAAAGTGGCATAGTTTAAAGTGGCTAGTGGTACATGTATTACATAAAGATGGCAAGATGCAGTAGATGATATAGAGTACATTATATACATATGAGATGGGTAATGTAGGGTATGTAAACATTATATTAAGTGGCATTGTTTAAAGTGGCTAGTGGTACATTTTTACATAATTTCCATCAATTCCCATTTTTAAAGTGGCTGGAGTTGAGTCAGTATGTTGGCAGCGGCCGCTAAATGTTAGTGGTGGCTGTTTAACAGTCTGATGGCCTTGAGATAGAAGCTGTTTTTCAGTCTCTCGGTCCCTGCTTTGATGCACCTGTACTGACCTCGCCTTCTGGATGATAGCGGGGTGAACAGGCAGTGGCTTGGGTGGTTGTTGTCCTTGATGATCTTTATGGCCTTCCTGTGACATCGGGTGGTGTAGGTGTCCTGGAGGGCAGGTAGTTTGCCCCCGGTGGTGCGTTCTGCAGACCTCACTACCCTCTGGAGAGCCTTATGGTTGTGGGCAGAGCAGTTGCCGTACCAGGCGGTGATACAGCCCGACAGGATGCTCTCGATTGTGCATCTGTAGAAGTTTGTGAGTGCTTTTGGTGACAAGCCGAATTTCTTCAGCCTCCTGAGGTTGAAGAGGCGCTGCTGCGCCTTCTTCACAACGCTGTCTGTGTGGGTGGACCAATTCAGTTTGTCCGTGATGTGTACACCGAGGAACTTAAAACTTTCCACCTTCTCCACTACTGACCCGTCGATGTGGATAGGGGGGTGCTCCCTCTGCTGTTTCCTGAAGTCCACAATCATCTCCTTTGTTTTGTTGACGTTGAGTGTGAGGTTATTTTCCTGACACCACACTCCGAGGGCCCTCACCTCCTCCCTGTAGGCCGTCTCGTCGTTGTTGGTAATCAAGCCTACCACTGTAGTGTCGTCCGCAAACTTGATGATTGAGTTGGAGGCGTGCATGGCCACGCAGTCGTGGGTGAACAGGGAGTACAGGAGAGGGCTCAGAACGCACCCTTGTGGGGCCCCAGTGTTGAGGATCAGCGGGGTGGAGATGTTGTTACCTACCCTCACCACCTGGGGGCGGCCCGTCAGGAAGTCCAGGACCCAGTTGCACAGGGCGGGGTCGAGATCCAGGGTCTCAAGCTTGATGACGAGTTTGGAGGGTACTATGGTGTTAAATGCTGAGCTGTAATCGATGAACAGCATTCTCACATGGGTATTCCTCTTGTCCAGATGGGTTAGGGCAGTGTGCAGTGTGGTTGCGATTGCGTCGTCTGTGGACCTATTGGGTCGGTAAGCAAATTGGAGTGGGTCTAGGGTGTCCGGTAGGGTGGAGGTGATATGGTCCTTGACTAGTCTCTCAAAGCACTTCATGATGACGGAAGTGAGTGCTACGGGGCGGTAGTCGTTTAGCTCAGTTACCTTAGCTTTCTTGGGAACAGGAACAATGGTGGCCCTCTTGAAGCATGTGGGAACAGCAGACTGGGATAAGGATTGATTGAATATGTCCGTAAACACACCAGCCAGCTGGTCTGCGCATGCTCTGAGGACGCGGCTGGGAATGCCGTCTGGGCCTGCAGCCTTGCGAGGGTTAACACGTTTAAATGTTTTACTCACCTCGGCTGCAGTGAAGGAGAGCCCGCAGGTTTTGGTAGGGGGCCGTGTCAGTGGCACTGTATTGTCCTCAAAGCGGGCAAAAAAGTTGTTTAGCCTGTCTTGGAGCAAGACATCCTGGTCCGCGACGGGGCTGGTTTTCTTTTTGTAATCCGTGATTGACTGTAGACCCTGCCACATACCTCTTGTGTCTGAGCTGTTGAATTGCGACTCGATTTTGTCTCTGTACTGGGACTTAGCCTGTTTGATTGCCTTGCGGAGAGAATAGCTACACTGTTTGTATTCGGTCATGCTTCCGGTCACCTTGCCCTGGTTAAAAGCAGTGGTTCGCGCTTTCAGTTTCACGCGAATGCTGCCGTCAATCCACGGTTTCTGGTTTGGGAATGTTTTAATCGTTGCTGTGGGTACGACATCGTCAATGCACTTCCTAATGAACTCGCTCACCGAATCAGCATATTCGTCAATATTGTTGTTGGACGCAATGCGGAACATATTCCAATCCGCGTGATCGAAGCAGTCTTGAAGTGGTATTGGTATTAACCATGATATCTGGCTGTTTTAACCCTGTAGGTAGTGGTATTAACCATGATATCTGACTGTTTTTAACCCTGTAGGTACTGGTATTAACAATGATATCTGACTGTTTTTAACCTTGTATGTACTGGTATTAACAATGATATCTGACTGTTTTTAACCTTGTATGTACTGGTATTAACCATGATATCTGACTGTTTTTAACCCTGTAGGTACTGGTATTAACCATGATATCTTACTGTTTTTAACCCTGTAGGTACTGGTATCCACATCAGCCTGATAATGGTGGTGGCAACCCAGAATATGGTGAGGAGGACTGTGTTCTGTGTTTCTTTGTTGTAACTGGTCTGTAGCTGGTATTTCTCTTTAGTCATGGTGATGTAAATTGTCTGTAGCTGGTCTCTCTCTTTAGTCAGGTTGTTGTAACTGGTCTGTAACTGGTCTCTCTCTGTAGTCAGGTTGTTGTTACTGGTCTGTAGCTGGTCTCTCTCTTTAGTCAGGTTGTTGTAACTGTTCTGTAGCTGGTCTCTCTCTGCAGATGAGTTCTTTGAGACGTTGCTGTCTGCAACAACAATAAAGGTGAAGTTGCTTACTAAAATAGATCATATCAGAACTATTAAATCTGAATTATAAGAACTATTTAAACAGTGAACAAAAATATAAATGCAACATGTGTTGGTCCCATGTTTCATGAGATGAATTAAAAGATCCCAGAAATGTTCCATATGCACAAAAAAGCTTATTTCTCTCAAATGTGTTTACATCCCTGTTCGTCAGCATTTATCCTTTGCCAAGATAATCTATCCACCTAACAGGTGTGGCATATCAAGAAGCTGATTAAACAGCATGATCATTACACAGGTGCACCTTGTGCAGCAGAGAATAAAAGGCCTCTTTAAAATGTGTGGTTTTGCCACAGATGTCTCAAGTTTTGAGGGAACGTGCATCTGGCATGTTAACTGCAGGAATGTCCACCAGAGCCGTTGTCAGATAAATTAATGTTCATTTCTCTACCATTAGCTGCCTCCAATGTTGTTTTAGAGAATTTGGCAGTACGTTCAACTGGCCTAACAACCGCAGACCACATGTAACCATGCCAGTCCATGACCTCCACATCTGTCTTCTTCAACTGTTGGATCGTCTGAGGGAGGGTGCTGAGGAGTATTTCTGTCTGTTATAAAGCCCTTTGTGGAGAAAAAATCATTCTGATTGGCTGGGCCTGGTTCCCCAGTAGTTGGAATCTGGCTGCCAAGTGGGTGGACCTATGCCCTCCAAGGCCCACACATGGCTGAACCTCTGCCAGTCATGTGACATACATAGATTAGGGCCTAATGAATTTATTTCCATTGACTGACATGAACTGTAACTCAGTGAAATCTTAGAAATGTTTGCATGTTGCATTTATATTGTTGTTTAGTATAGATATACTGTAGACTTACATTGGAAAGACTGGCCTATGATCCCAGCCAGTAGGAGAACACACAGCAGCCCCAGACACGCTGCAGCAATTCCAGAGAGTCTCTTCCACCACTGAAAATGTACTGAATCACAAATGATTAAAGATCTTTGGTAATGTGTTTTACTGTATCATCCAGGATTGGGACAAATAAATCTGTAGTACTACAGGATAATCTCACCTGTTATATGTATTGTGTGTGTAATTTATTTGCGTGAGTGTGTGTGTGTGTGTGTGTGTGTGTGTGTGTGTGTGTGTGTGTGTGTGTGTGTGTGTGTGTGTGTGTGTGTGTGTGTGTGTGTGTGTGTGTGTGTGTGTGTGTGTGTGTGTGTGTGTGTGTGTGTGTGTGTGTTTTACCTGAGTGCTGGTCTCCTGGTCCGTTATTAGGAGCAGTGTCTGCAGTCTCTTCTCTCTTGGTGCTGGTCTCACCGTCTCTCAGGGTGTCTGCACTGACGTAGATATCCACAATCCTCTCCTTCATCTCATCTCTGTTAAACTTGACCTTCTTGTTCATATCTGGCTCAGCATTGATGGCCTCAGACATCTCCAAAAACTTACTGTGTTTTCTGTCTGTACTCGGGTTCTGGTACTATCGTTGCCCTTCTGTCTGTGTCTGTTTCTGTCTCTGCTCTAAGCCTGTGACTAACTGTTTATGATGTCATCCTCAGAATAAAATGGAAATGTAGAAAGAGGAAGATAATAAAAGTGTAACATGGTGGTTGAGGTTGGGACATTTTCTGCTCCAGTAGATCTTTATAGCTGATTCCTGAGAACAGTGGACCTACTTATCAGGAGAAACTGTATAACCTCATGTTGTGTCTAATGTCCTGACCTCATGTTGTGTCTAATGTCCTGACCTCATGTTGTGTCTAATGTCCTGACCTCATGTTGTGTCTACTGTCCTGACCTCATGTTGTGTCTAATGTACTGAACTCATTTTGTGTCTACTGTACTGACCTCATGTTGTGTCTAATGTCCTGACCTCATGTTGTGTCTAATGTCCTGACCTCATGTTGGGTCTAATGTACTGAACTCATTTTGTGTCTACTGTATTGACCTCATGTTGTGTCTAATGTCCTGACCTCATGTTGTGTCTAATGTCCTGACCTCATGTTGTGTCTAATGTCCTGACCTCATGTTGTGTCTACTGTCCTGACCTCATGTTGTGTCTAATGTCCTGACCTCATGTTGTGTCTAATGTACTGACCTCATGTTGTGTCTAATGTCCTGACCTCATGTTGGGTCTAATGTACTGAACTCATGTTGTGTCTAATGTCCTGACCTCATGTTGTGTCTAATGTCCTGACCTCATGTTGTGTCTAATGTACTGACCTCATGTTGTGTCTAATGTCCTGACCTCATGTTGTGTCTAATGTCCTGACCTCATGTTGGGTCTAATGTACTGAACTCATTTTGTGTCTACTGTATTGACCTCATGTTGTGTCTAATGTCCTGACCTCATGTTGTGTCTAATGTACTGACCTCATGATCTGTCTAATGTCCTGACCTCATGTTGTGTCTAATGTCCTGACCTCATGATGTGTCTAATATACTGACCTCATGTTGTGTCTAATGTCCTGACCTCATGTTGTGTCTAATGTACTGACCTCATGTTGTGTCTAATGTACTGACCTCATGTTGTGTCTAATGTCCTGACCTCATGTTGTGTCTAATGTACTGACCTCATGTTGTGTCTAATGTCCTGACCTCATGTTGTGTCTAATGTACTGACCTCATGTTGTGTCTAATGTCCTGACCTCATGTTGTGTCTAATGTCCTGACCTCATGTTGTGTCTAATGTACTGACCTCATGTTGTGTCTAATGTCCTGACCTCATGTTGTGTCTAATGTCCTGACCTCATGTTGTGTCTAATGTACTGACCTCATGTTGTGTCTAATGTACTGACCTCATGTTGTGTCTAATGTACTGACCTCATGTTGTGTCTAATGTACTGACCTCATGTTGTGTCTAATGTACTGAGCTCATGTTGTGTCTAATGTACTGACCTCATGTTGTGTCTAATGTACTGACCTCATGTTGTGTCTAATGTCCTGACCTCATGTTGTGTCTAATGTCCTGACCTCATGTTGTGTCTAATGTACTGACCTCATGTTGTGTCTAATGTACTGACCTCATGTTGTGTCTAATGTCCTGACCTCATGTTGTGTCTAATGTCCTGACCTCATGTTGTGTCTAATGTCCTGACCTCATATTGCGTATAATGTCCTGACCTCATGTTGTGTCTAATGTACTGACCTCATGTTGTGTCTAATGTACTGACCTCATGTTGTCTAATGTCCTGACCTCATGTTGTGTCTAATGTCCTGACCTCATGATGTGTCTAATGTCCTGACCTCATGTTGTCTAATGTCCTGACCTCATGTTGTGTCTAATGTCCTGACCTCATGATGTGTCTAATGTCCTGACCTCATGTTGTGTCTAATGTACTGACCTCATGTTGTGTCTAATGTCCTGACCTCATGTTGTGTCTAATGTCCTGACCTCATGTTGTGTCTAATGTACTGACCTCATGTTGTGTCTAATGTACTGATCTCATGTTGTGTCTAATGTCCTGACCTCATGTTGTGTCTAATGTCCTGACCTCATGTTGTGTCTAATGTACTGACCTCATGTTATGTCTAATGTCCTGACATCATGTTGTGTCTAATGTCCTGACCTCATGTTGTGTCTAATGTACTGACCTCATGTTGTGTCTAATGTACTGACCTCATGTTGTGTCTAATGTCCTGACCTCATGTTGTGTCTAATGTACTGACCTCATGTTGTGTCTAATGTACTGACCTCATGTTGTGTCTAATGTAGTGACCTCATGTTGTGTCTAATGTACTGACCTCATGTTGTGTCTAATGTACTGACCTCATGTTGTGTCTAATGTCCTGACCTCATGTTGTGTCTAATGTCCTGACCTCATGTTGTGTCTACTGTCCTGACCTCATGTTGTGTCTAATGTCCTGACCTCATATGTCTAATGTCCTGAACTCATGTTGTGTCTAATGTCCTGACCTCATGTTGGGTCTAATGTCCTGAACTCATTTTGTGTCTAATGTACTGACCTCATGTTGTGTCTAATGTCCTGACCTCATGTTGTGTCTAATGTACTGACCTCATGTTGTGTCTAATGTACTGACCTCATGTTGTGTCTAATGTCCTGACCTCATGTTGTGTCTAATGTACTGACCTCATGTTGTGTCTAATGTACTGACCTCATGTTGTGTCTAATGTCCTGACCTCATGTTGTGTCTAATGTACTGACCTCATGTTGTGTCTAATGTACTGACCTCATGTTGTGTCTAATGTCCTGACCTCATGTTGTGTCTAATGTACTGACCTCATGTTGTGTCTACTGTCCTGACCTCATGTTGTGTCTAATGTACTGACCTCATGTTGTGTCTAATGTACTGACCTCATGTTGTGTCTAATGTCCTGACCTCATGTTGTGTCTACTGTCCTGACCTCATGTTGTGTCTAATGTACTGAACTCATTTTGTGTCTACTGTACTGACCTCATGTTGTGTCTAATGTACTGACCTCATGTTGTGTCTAATGTACTGACCTCATGTTGTGTCTAATGTCCTGACCTCATATGTCTAATGTCCTGACCTCATGTTGTGTCTAATGGACTGACCTCATGTTGTGTCTAATGTCCTGACCTCATGTTGTGTCTACTGTCCTGACCTCATGTTGTGTCTAATGTACTGACCTCATGTTGTGTCTAATGTACTGACCTCATGTTGTGTCTAATGTCCTGACCTCATGTTGTGTCTACTGTCCTGACCTCATGTTGTGTCTAATGTACTGAACTCATTTTGTGTCTACTGTACTGACCTCATGTTGTGTCTAATGTCCTGACCTCATGTTGTGTCTAATGTACTGACCTCATGGTGTGTCTAATGTCCTGACCTCATGATGTGTCTAATGTCCTGACCTCATGTTGTGTCTAATGTATAACCTCATGTTGTGTCTAATGTCCTGACCTCATGTTGTGTCTAATGTCCTGACCTCATGTTGTGTCTAATGTCCTGACCTCATGTTGTGTCTAATGTCCTGACCTCATGTTGTGTCTAATGTCCTGACCTCATGTTGTGTCTACTGTCCTGACCTCATGTTGTGTCTAATGTCCTGACCTCATGTTGTGTCTAATGTACTGACCTCATGTTGTGTCTAATGTCCTGACCTCATGTTGGGTCTAATGTACTGAACTCATGTTGTGTCTAATGTCCTGACCTCATGTTGTGTCTAATGTCCTGACCTCATGTTGTGTCTAATGTACTGACCTCATGTTGTGTCTAATGTCCTGACCTCATGTTGTGTCTAATGTCCTGACCTCATGTTGGGTCTAATGTACTGAACTCATTTTGTGTCTACTGTATTGACCTCATGTTGTGTCTAATGTCCTGACCTCATGTTGTGTCTAATGTCCTGACCTCATGATCTGTCTAATGTCCTGACCTCATGTTGTGTGTAATGTCCTGACCTCATGATGTGTCTAATGTACTGACCTCATGTTGTGTCTAATGTCCTGACCTCATGTTGTGTCTAATGTACTGACCTCATGTGGTGTCTAATGTACTGACCTCATGTTGTGTCTAATGTCCTGACCTCATGTTGTGTCTAATGTACTGACCTCATGTTGTGTCTAATGTCCTGACCTCATGTTGTGTCTAATGTACTGACCTCATGTTGTGTCTAATGTCCTGACCTCATGTTGTGTCTAATGTCCTGACCTCATGTTGTGTCTAATGTACTGACCTCATGTTTTGTCTAATGTACTGACCTCATGTTGTGTCTAATGTACTGACCTCATGTTGTGTCTAATGTACTGACCTCATGTTGTGTCTAATGTCCTGACCTCATGTTGTGTCTAATGTACTGACATCATGTTGTGTCTAATGTACTGACCTCATGTTGTGTCTAATGTCCTGACCTCATGTTGTGTCTAATGTCCTGACCTCATGTTGTGTCTAATGTCCTGACCTCATATTGTGTCTAATGTCCTGACCTCATGTTGTGTCTAATGTACTGACCTCATGTTGTGTCTAATGTACTGACCTCATGTTGTCTAATGTCCTGACCTCATGTTGTGTCTAATGTCCTGACCTCATGATGTGTCTAATGTCCTGACCTCATGTTGTGTCTAATGTACTGACCTCATGTTGTGTCTAATGTACTGACCTCATGTTGTGTCTAATGTACTGACCTCATGTTGTGTCTAATGTCCTGACCTCATGTTGTGTCTAATGTCCTGACCTCATGTTGTGTCTAATGTACTGACCTCATGTTGTGTCTAATGTCCTGACCTCATGTTGTGTCTAATGTCCTGACCTCATGTTGTGTCTAATGTCCTGACCTCATATTGTGTCTAATGTCCTGACCTCATGTTGTGTCTAATGTACTGACCTCATGTTGTGTCTAATGTACTGACCTCATGTTGTCTAATGTCCTGACCTCATGTTGTGTCTAATGTCCTGACCTCATGATGTGTCTAATGTCCTGACCTCATGTTGTCTAATGTCCTGACCTCATGTTGTGTCTAATGTCCTGACCTCATGATGTGTCTAATGTCCTGACCTCATGTTGTGTCTAATGTACTGACCTCATGTTGTGTCTAATGTCCTGACCTCATGTTGTGTCTAATGTCCTGACCTCATGTTGTGTCTAATGTACTGACCTCATGTTGTGTCTAATGTACTGACCTCATGTTGTGTCTAATGTCCTGACCTCATGTTGTGTCTAATGTACTGACCTCATGTTGTGTCTAATGTACTGACCTCATGTTGTGTCTAATGTCCTGACCTCATGTTGTGTCTAATGTCCTGACCTCATGTTGTGTCTACTGTCCTGACCTCATGTTGTGTCTAATGTCCTGACCTCATATGTCTAATGTCCTGACCTCATGTTGTGTCTAATGTCCTGACCTCATGTTGGGTCTAATGTACTGAACTCATTTTGTGTCTAATGTACTGACCTCATGTTGTGTCTAATGTACTGACCTCATGGTGTGTCTAATGTCCTGACATCATGTTGTGTCTAATGTCCTGACCTCATGTTGTGTCTAATGTACTGACCTCATGTTGTGTCTAATGTACTGACCTCATGTTGTGTCTAATGTCCTGACCTCATGTTGTGTCTAATGTACTGACCTCATGTTGTGTCTAATGTACTGACCTCATGTTGTGTCTAATGTCCTGACCTCATGTTGTGTCTAATGTACTGACCTCATGTTGTGTCTAATGTACTGACCTCATGTTGTGTCTAATCTCCTGACCTCATGTTGTGTCTAATGTACTGACCTCATGTTGTGTCTACTGTCCTGACCTCATGTTGTGTCTAATGTACTGACCTCATGTTGTGTCTAATGTACTGACCTCATGTTGTGTCTAATGTCCTGACCTCATGTTGTGTCTACTGTCCTGACCTCATGTTGTGTCTAATGTACTGAACTCATTTTGTGTCTACTGTACTGACCTCATGTTGTGTCTAATGTACTGACCTCATGTTGTGTCTAATGTACTGACCTCATGTTGTGTCTAATGTCCTGACCTCATATGTCTAATGTCCTGACCTCATGTTGTGTCTAATGGACTGACCTCATGTTGTGTCTAATGTCCTGACCTCATGTTGTGTCTACTGTCCTGACCTCATGTTGTGTCTAATGTCCTGACCTCATGTTGTGTCTAATGTACTGACCTCATGTTGTGTCTAATGTCCTGACCTCATGTTGTGTCTACTGTCCTGACCTCATGTTGTGTCTAATGTACTGAACTCATTTTGTGTCTACTGTACTGACCTCATGTTGTGTCTAATGTCCTGACCTCATGTTGGGTCTAATGTACTGAACTCATTTTGTGTCTAATGTACTGACCTCATGTTGTGTCTAATGTACTGACCTCATGGTGTGTCTAATGTCCTGACCTCATGTTGTGTCTAATGTATAACCTCATGTTGTGTCTAATGTCCTGACCTCATGTTGTGTCTAATGTCCTGACCTCATGTTGTGTCTAATGTCCTGACCTCATGTTGTGTCTAATGTCCTGACCTCATGTTGTGTCTAATGTCCTGACCTCATGTTGTGTCTACTGTCCTGACCTCATGTTGTGTCTAATGTCCTGACCTCATGTTGTGTCTAATGTACTGACCTCATGTTGTGTCTAATGTCCTGACCTCATGTTGGGTCTAATGTACTGAACTCATGTTGTGTCTAATGTCCTGACCTCATGTTGTGTCTAATGTCCTGACCTCATGTTGTGTCTAATGTACTGACCTCATGTTGTGTCTAATGTCCTGACCTCATGTTGTGTCTAATGTCCTGACCTCATGTTGGGTCTAATGTACTGAACTCATTTTGTGTCTACTGTATTGACCTCATGTTGTGTCTAATGTCCTGACCTCATGTTGTGTCTAATGTCCTGACCTCATGATCTGTCTAATGTCCTGACCTCATGTTGTGTCTAATGTCCTGACCTCATGATGTGTCTAATGTACTGACCTCATGTTGTGTCTAATGTCCTGACCTCATGTTGTGTCTAATGTACTGACCTCATGTGGTGTCTAATGTACTGACCTCATGTTGTGTCTAATGTCCTGACCTCATGTTGTGTCTAATGTACTGACCTCATGTTGTGTCTAATGTCCTGACCTCATGTTGTGTCTAATGTCCTGACCTCATGTTGTGTCTAATGTACTGACCTCATGTTGTGTCTAATGTACTGACCTCATGTTGTGTCTAATGTACTGACCTCATGTTGTGTCTAATGTACTGACGTCATGTTGTGTCTAATGTACTGATCTCATGTTGTGTCTAATGTACTGACCTCATGTTGTGTCTAATGTACTGACCTCATGTTGTGTCTAATGTCCTGACCTCATGTTGTGTCTAATGTACTGACCTCATGTTGTGTCTAATGTCCTGACCTCATGTTGTGTCTAATGTCCTGACCTCATGTTGTGTCTAATGTCCTGACCTCATGTTGTGTCTAATGTCCTGACCTCATATTGTGTCTAATGTCCTGACCTCATGTTGTGTCTAATGTACTGACCTCATGTTGTGTCTAATCTACTGACCTCATGTTGTCTAATGTCCTGACCTCATGTTGTGTCTAATGTCCTGACCTCATGATGTGTCTAATGTCCTGACCTCATGTTGTGTCTAATGTACTGACCTCATGTTGTGTCTAATGTCCTGACCTCATGTTGTGTCTAATGTCCTGACCTCATGTTGTGTCTAATGTACTGACCTCATGTTGTGTCTAATGTCCTGACCTCATGTTGTGTCTAATGTCCTGACCTCATGTTGTGTCTAATGTACTGACCTCATGTTGTGTCTAATGTACTGACCTCATGTTGTGTCTAATGTCCTGACCTCATGTTGTGTAATGTCCTGACCTCATGTTGTGTCTAATGTACTGACCTCATGTTATGTCTAATGTCCTGACATCATGTTGTGTCTAATGTACTGATCTCATGTTGTGTCTAATGTACTGACCTCATGTTGTGTCTAATGTACTGACCTCATGTTGTGTCTAATGTCCTGACCTCATGTTGTGTCTAATGTACTGACCTTATGTTGTGTCTAATGTACTGACCTCATGTTGTGTCTAATGTCCTGACCTCATGTTGTGTCTAATGTACTGACCTCATGTTGTGTCTAATGTACTGACCTCATGTTGTGTCTAATGTCCTGACCTCATGTTGTGTCTAATGTCCTGACCTCATATTGTGTCTAATGTCCTGACCTCATGTTGTGTCTAATGTCCTGACCTCATATTGTGTCTAATGTCCTGACCTCATGTTGTGTCTAATGTACTGACCTCATGTTGTGTCTAATGTACTGACCTCATGTTGTCTAATGTCCTGACCTCATGTTGTGTCTAATGTCCTGACCTCATGATGTGTCTAATGTCCTGACCTCATGTTGTGTCTAATGTACTGACCTCATGTTGTGTCTAATGTCCTGACCTCATGTTGTGTCTAATGTCCTGACCTCATGTTGTGTCTAATGTACTGACCTCATGTTGTCTAATGTCCTGACCTCATGTTGTGTCTAATGTCCTGACCTCATGATGTGTCTAATGTCCTGACCTCATGTTGTGTCTAATGTACTGACCTCATGTTGTGTCTAATGTCCTGACCTCATGTTGTGTCTAATGTCCTGACCTCATGTTGTGTCTAATGTACTGACCTCATGTTGTGTCTAATGTCCTGACCTCATGTTGTGTCTAATGTCCTGACCTCATGTTGTGTCTAATGTACTGACCTCATGTTGTGTCTAATGTACTGACCTCATGTTGTGTCTAATGTCCTGACCTCATGTTGTGTAATGTCCTGACCTCATGTTGTGTCTAATGTACTGACCTCATGTTATGTCTAATGTACTGACCTCATGTTGTGTCTAATGTACTGACCTCATGTTGTGTCTAATGTCCTGACCTCATGTTGTGTCTAATGTACTGACCTTATGTTGTGTCTAATGTACTGACCTCATGTTGTGTCTAATGTCCTGACCTCATGTTGTGTCTAATGTACTGACCTCATGTTGTGTCTAATGTACTGACCTCATGTTGTGTCTAATGTCCTGACCTCATGTTGTGTCTAATGTCCTGACCTCATATTGTGTCTAATGTCCTGACCTCATGTTGTGTCTAATGTCCTGACCTCATATTGTGTCTAATGTCCTGACCTCATGTTGTCTAATGTACTGACCTCATGTTGTGTCTAATGTACTGACCTCATGTTGTCTAATGTCCTGACCTCATGTTGTGTCTAATGTCCTGACCTCATGATGTGTCTAATGTCCTGACCTCATGTTGTGTCTAATGTACTGACCTCATGTTGTGTCTAATGTCCTGACCTCATGTTGTGTCTAATGTCCTGACCTCATGTTGTGTCTAATGTACTGACCTCATGTTGTGTCTAATGTCCTGACCTCATGTTGTGTCTAATGTCCTGACCTCATGTTGTGTAATGTCCTGACCTCATGTTGTGTCTAATGTACTGACCTCATGTTATGTCTAATGTCCTGACCTCATGTTGTGTCTAATGTACTGACCTCATGTTGTGTCTAATGTACTGACCTCATGTTGTGTCTAATGTACTGACCTCATGTTGTGTCTAATGTACTGACCTCATGTTGTGTCTAATGTACTGACCTCATGTTGTGTCTAATGTCCTGACCTCATGTTGTGTAATGTCCTGACCTCATGTTGTGTCTAATGTACTGACCTCATGTTATGTCTAATGTCCTGACATCATGTTGTGTCTAATGTACTGATCTCATGTTGTGTCTAATGTACTGACCTCATGTTGTGTCTAATGTACTGACCTCATGTTGTGTCTAATGTCCTGACCTCATGTTGTGTCTAATGTACTGACCTTATGTTGTGTCTAATGTACTGACCTCATGTTGTGTCTAATGTCCTGACCTCATGTTGTGTCTAATGTACTGACCTCATGTTGTGTCTAATGTACTGACCTCATGTTGTGTCTAATGTCCTGACCTCATGTTGTGTCTAATGTACTGACCTCATGTTGTGTCTAATGTCCTGACCTCATGTTGTGTCTAATGTACTGACCTCATGTTGTGTCTAATGTACTGACCTCATGTTGTGTCTAATGTCCTGACCTCATGTTGTGTCTACTGTCCTGACCTCATGTTGTGTCTAATGTACTGACCTCATGTTGTGTCTAATGTCCTGACCTCATGTTGTGTCTAATGTCCTGACCTCATGATGTGTCTAATGTACTAACCTCATGTTGTGTCTAATGTCCTGACCTCATGTTGTGTCTAATGTACTGACCTCATGTTGTGTCTAATGTACTGACCTCATGTTGTGTCTAATGTCCTGACCTCATGTTGTGTCTAATGTACTGACCTCATGTTGTGTCTAATGTCCTGACCTCATGTTGTGTCTAATGTACTGACCTCATGTTGTGTCTAATGTCCTGACCTCATGTTGTGTCTAATGTCCTGACCTCATGTTGTGTCTAATGTACTGACCTCATGTTGTGTCTAATGTACTGACCTCATGTTGTGTCTAATGTACTGACCTCATGTTGTGTCTAATGTACTGAGCTCATGTTGTGTCTAATGTACTGACCTCATGTTGTGTCTAATGTACTGACCTCATGTTGTGTCTAATGTCCTGACCTCATGTTGTGTCTAATGTCCTGACCTCATGTTGTGTCTAATGTACTGACCTCATGTTGTGTCTAATGTACTGACCTCATGTTGTGTCTAATGTCCTGACCTCATGTTGTGTCTAATGTCCTGACCTCATGTTGTGTCTAATGTCCTGACCTCATATTGTGTCTAATGTCCTGACCTCATGTTGTGTCTAATGTACTGACCTCATGTTGTGTCTAATGTACTGACCTCATGTTGTCTAATGTCCTGACCTCATGTTGTGTCTAATGTCCTGACCTCATGATGTGTCTAATGTCCTGACCTCATGATGTGTCTAATGTCCTGACCTCATGTTGTGTCTAATGTACTGACCTCATGTTGTGTCTAATGTCCTGACCTCATGTTGTGTCTAATGTCCTGACCTCATGTTGTGTCTAATGTACTGACCTTATGTTGTGTCTAATGTACTGACCTCATGTTGTGTCTAATGTACTGACCTCATGTTGTGTCTAATGTACTGATCTCATGTTGTGTCTAATGTACTGACCTCATGTTGTGTCTAATGTACTGACCTCATGTTGTGTCTAATGTCCTGATCTCATGTTGTGTCTAATGTACTGACCTTATGTTGTGTCTAATGTACTGACCTCATGTTGTGTCTAATGTCCTGACCTCATGTTGTGTCTAATGTACTGACCTCATGTTGTGTCTAATGTACTGACCTCATGTTGTGTCTAATGTACTGACCTCATGTTGTGTCTAATGTACTGACCTCATGTTGTGTCTAATGTACTGATCTCATGTTGTGTCTAATGTACTGACCTCATGTTGTGTCTAATGTCCTGACCTCATGTTGTGTCTAATGTACTGACCTCATGTTGTGTCTAATGTCCTGACCTCATGTTGTGTCTAATGTACTGACCTCATGTTGTGTCTAATGTACTGACCTCATGTTGTGTCTAATGTCCTGACCTCATGTTGTGTCTACTGTCCTGACCTCATGTTGTGTCTAATGTACTGACCTCATGTTGTGTCTACTGTCCTGACCTCATGTTGTGTCTAATGTACTGACCTCATGTTGTGTCTAATGTACTGACCTCATGTTATGTCTAATGTCCTGACATCATGTTGTGTCTAATGTACTGATCTCATGTTGTGTCTAATGTACTGACCTCATGTTGTGTCTAATGTCCTGACATCATGTTGTGTCTAATGTACTGATCTCATGTTGTGTCTAATGTACTGACCTCATGTTGTGTCTAATGTACTGACCTCATGTTGTGTCTAATGTCCTGATCTCATGTTGTGTCTAATGTACTGACCTTATGTTGTGTCTAATGTACTGACCTCATGTTGTGTCTAATGTCCTGACCTCATGTTGTGTCTAATGTACTGACCTCATGTTGTGTCTAATGTACTGACCTCATGTTGTGTCTAATGTACTGACCTCATGTTGTGTCTAATGTACTGACCTCATGTTGTGTCTAATGTCCTGACCTCATGTTGTGTCTAATGTACTGACCTCATGTTGTGTCTAATGTCCTGACCTCATGTTGTGTCTAATGTACTGACCTCATGTTGTGTCTAATGTCCTGACCTCATGTTGTGTCTAATGTACTGACCTCATGTTGTGTCTAATGTACTGACCTCATGTTGTGTCTAATGTCCTGACCTCATGTTGTGTCTACTGTCCTGACCTCATGTTGTGTCTAATGTACTGACCTCATGTTGTGTCTACTGTCCTGACCTCATGTTGTGTCTAATGTACTGACCTCATGTTGTGTCTAATGTACTGACCTCATGTTATGTCTAATGTCCTGACATCATGTTGTGTCTAATGTACTGATCTCATGTTGTGTCTAATGTACTGACCTCATGTTGTGTCTAATGTACTGACCTCATGTTGTGTCTAATGTCCTGACCTCATGTTGTGTCTAATGTACTGACCTTATGTTGTGTCTAATGTACTGACCTCATGTTGTGTCTAATGTCCTGACCTCATGTTGTGTCTAATGTACTGACCTCATGTTGTGTCTAATGTACTGACCTCATGTTGTGTCTAATGTACTGACCTCATGTTGTGTCTAATGTCCTGACCTCATGTTGTGTCTAATGTACTGACCTCATGTTGTGTCTAATGTCCTGACCTCATGTTGTGTCTAATGTACTGACCTCATGTTGTGTCTAATGTCCTGACCTCATGTTGTGTCTAATGTACTGACCTCATGTTGTGTCTAATGTACTGACCTCATGTTGTGTCTAATGTACTGACCTCATGTTGTGTCTAATGTACTGACCTCATGTTGTGTCTAATGTACTGACCTCATGTTGTGTCTAATGTCCTGACCTCATGTTGTGTCTAATGTCCTGACCTCATGTTGTGTCTAATGTACTGACCTCATGTTGTGTCTAATGTACTGACCTCATGTTGTGTCTAATGTACTGACCTCATGTTGTGTCTAATGTACTGACCTCATGTTGTGTCTAATGTACTGACCTCATGTTGTGTCTAATGTACTGACCTCATGTTGTGTCTAATGTCCTGACCTCATGTTGTGTCTAATGTCCTGACCTCATGTTGTGTCTAATGTACTGACCTCATGTTGTGTCTAATGTACTGACCTCATGTTGTGTCTAATGTCCTGACCTCATGTTGTGTCTAATGTCCTGACCTCATGTTGTGTCTAATGTCCTGACCTCATATTGTGTCTAATGTCCTGACCTCATGTTGTGTCTAATGTACTGACCTCATGTTGTGTCTAATGTACTGACCTCATGTTGTCTAATGTCCTGACCTCATGTTGTGTCTAATGTCCTGACCTCATGATGTGTCTAATGTCCTGACCTCATGATGTGTCTAATGTCCTGACCTCATGTTGTGTCTAATGTACTGACCTCATGTTGTGTCTAATGTCCTGACCTCATGTTGTGTCTAATGTCCTGACCTCATGTTGTGTCTAATGTACTGACCTCATGTTGTGTCTAATGTCCTGACCTCATGTTGTGTCTAATGTCCTGACCTCATGTTGTGTCTAATGTACTGACCTCATGTTGTGTCTAATGTACTGACCTCATGTTGTGTCTAATGTCCTGACCTCATGTTGTGTCTAATGTCCTGACCTCATGTTGTGTCTAATGTACTGACCTCATGTTATGTCTAATGTCCTGACATCATGTTGTGTCTAATGTACTGATCTCATGTTGTGTCTAATGTACTGACCTCATGTTGTGTCTAATGTACTGACCTCATGTTGTGTCTAATGTCCTGATCTCATGTTGTGTCTAATGTACTGACCTTATGTTGTGTCTAATGTACTGACCTCATGTTGTGTCTAATGTCCTGACCTCATGTTGTGTCTAATGTACTGACCTCATGTTGTGTCTAATGTACTGACCTCATGTTGTGTCTAATGTACTGACCTCATGTTGTGTCTAATGTACTGACCTCATGTTGTGTCTAATGTCCTGACCTCATGTTGTGTCTAATGTACTGACCTCATGTTGTGTCTAATGTCCTGACCTCATGTTGTGTCTAATGTACTGACCTCATGTTGTGTCTAATGTCCTGACCTCATGTTGTGTCTAATGTACTGACCTCATGTTGTGTCTAATGTACTGACCTCATGTTGTGTCTAATGTCCTGACCTCATGTTGTGTCTACTGTCCTGACCTCATGTTGTGTCTAATGTACTGACCTCATGTTGTGTCTACTGTCCTGACCTCATGTTGTGTCTAATGTACTGACCTCATGTTGTGTCTAATGTACTGACCTCATGTTATGTCTAATGTCCTGACATCATGTTGTGTCTAATGTACTGATCTCATGTTGTGTCTAATGTACTGACCTCATGTTGTGTCTAATGTCCTGACATCATGTTGTGTCTAATGTACTGATCTCATGTTGTGTCTAATGTACTGACCTCATGTTGTGTCTAATGTACTGACCTCATGTTGTGTCTAATGTCCTGATCTCATGTTGTGTCTAATGTACTGACCTTATGTTGTGTCTAATGTACTGACCTCATGTTGTGTCTAATGTCCTGACCTCATGTTGTGTCTAATGTACTGACCTCATGTTGTGTCTAATGTACTGACCTCATGTTGTGTCTAATGTACTGACCTCATGTTGTGTCTAATGTACTGACCTCATGTTGTGTCTAATGTCCTGACCTCATGTTGTGTCTAATGTACTGACCTCATGTTGTGTCTAATGTCCTGACCTCATGTTGTGTCTAATGTACTGACCTCATGTTGTGTCTAATGTCCTGACCTCATGTTGTGTCTAATGTACTGACCTCATGTTGTGTCTAATGTACTGACCTCATGTTGTGTCTAATGTCCTGACCTCATGTTGTGTCTACTGTCCTGACCTCATGTTGTGTCTAATGTACTGACCTCATGTTGTGTCTACTGTCCTGACCTCATGTTGTGTCTAATGTACTGACCTCATGTTGTGTCTAATGTACTGACCTCATGTTATGTCTAATGTCCTGACATCATGTTGTGTCTAATGTACTGATCTCATGTTGTGTCTAATGTACTGACCTCATGTTGTGTCTAATGTACTGACCTCATGTTGTGTCTAATGTCCTGACCTCATGTTGTGTCTAATGTACTGACCTTATGTTGTGTCTAATGTACTGACCTCATGTTGTGTCTAATGTCCTGACCTCATGTTGTGTCTAATGTACTGACCTCATGTTGTGTCTAATGTACTGACCTCATGTTGTGTCTAATGTACTGACCTCATGTTGTGTCTAATGTCCTGACCTCATGTTGTGTCTAATGTACTGACCTCATGTTGTGTCTAATGTCCTGACCTCATGTTGTGTCTACTGTACTGACCTCATGTTGTGTCTAATGTCCTGACCTCATGTTGTGTCTAATGTACTGACCTCATGTTGTGTCTAATGTACTGACCTCATGTTGTGTCTAATGTACTGACCTCATGTTGTGTCTAATGTACTGACCTCATGTTGTGTCTAATGTACTGACCTCATGTTGTGTCTAATGTCCTGACCTCATGTTGTGTCTAATGTACTGACCTCATGTTGTGTCTAATGTCCTGACCTCATGTTGTGTCTAATGTACTGACCTCATGTTGTGTCTAATGTCCTGACCTCATGTTGTGTCTAATGTACTGACCTCATGTTGTGTCTAATGTACTGACCTCATGTTGTGTCTAATGTCCTGACCTCATGTTGTGTCTACTGTCCTGACCTCATGTTGTGTCTAATGTACTGACCTCATGTTGTGTCTACTGTCCTGACCTCATGTTGTGTCTAATGTACTGACCTCATGTTGTGTCTAATGTACTGACCTCATGTTGTGTCTAATGTCCTGACCTCATGTTGTGTCTACTGTCCTGACCTCATGTTGTGTCTAATGTACTGAACTCATTTTGTGTCTACTGTACTGACCTCATGTTGTGTCTAATGTACTGACCTCATGTTGTGTCTAATGTACTGACCTCATGTTGTGTCTAATGTCCTGACCTCATATGTCTAATGTCCTGACCTCATGTTGTGTCTAATGGACTGACCTCATGTTGTGTCTAATGTCCTGACCTCATGTTGTGTCTACTGTCCTGACCTCATGTTGTGTCTAATGTACTGACCTCATGTTGTGTCTAATGTACTGACCTCATGTTGTGTCTAATGTACTGACCTCATTTTGTGTCTAATGTACTGACCTCATGTTGTGTCTAATGTACTGACCTCATGGTGTGTCTAATGTCCTGACCTCATGATGTGTCTAATGTCCTGACCTCATGTTGTGTCTAATGTATAACCTCATGTTGTGTCTAATGTATAACCTCATGTTGTGTCTAATGTACTGACCTCATGTTGTGTCTAATGTATAACCTCATGTTGTGTCTAATGTCCTGACCTCATGTTGTGTCTAATGTCCTGACCTCATGTTGCGTCTAATGTACGGACCTCATGTTGTGTCTAATGTCCTGACCTCATGTTGTGTCTAATGTGGGGTGCTACGGCAGTGTGTTTTCATTGTTGATTGAAAACACATTTAACAATGAGTCTGTTGTACTGACTCCATGTTGTATCTGATGATGTGTGAAACACATTTAACAATGAGTCTGTTGTACTGACTCCATGTTGTATCTGATGATGTGTGAAACACATTTAACAATGAGTCTGTTGTACTGACTCCATGTTGTATCTGATGATGTGTGAAACATACAGTAACTACTGGGACACTAAAGCTACAATCAGGAAATAAGTAGGAAACATTTTCATATGCAAATACAAATCGTGTGTGTGTGTGAGGTCCCCATTTCCAGGTCTCCTCTTCATCTATGTCAGTCAGGCCAATCCAGGCTCTCTTGTTAAGGTTGAAGAGAAATGTCTGTTGTTGAGAAAGATGTAGTTAACTACAAATGGTCTGTATGTGTAAAATAAAATACACTACTGACCAAGGAATGAAGAAGTTAATCCAGAACCCGATCCAGCTCTCTGTCTCTGACACCTGTTCCTGTTCTCTGTTAATCATCACCAGAGGCCTCATCAACCGCAGACCGACACACATCTGATAATAAACCATGTGTAGCGTCATTTCCACGCAAAGTCTGATATTTATATGAACGTTTGCTTGAATTTATACACAGACATAACCATTTGTAGGAACAGTGAGTGCCAAGTGGTGGAATAAGGGAACTGCTTGTCAAGGATGGGGAAAATAAATGTTGAAATTGTGTGAGTAATAATGGAGTTCTACTTCCATTGTGAATTAATGCAACAGATCTTGACAGACTAAATATAATTTCACCACATCAGTGCATTTGTTACGATAATAATCAATATAAAGTAGGGTAATATGTTCAATTAGAGACACATGTTAAAGTGAAACCATTGTAGAAATACCAAAAGACTGAGATAATGGAAATGGAATTAGAGATGCCTGATGTTGCTCTGTTAGAAGGTTTGTCACACACTGCATTTAGCAGAGCTCGTTTTTAGAGACTTTTTTACAGAAAGTACAGATTGGCTCATCAGATATAATTTCCCAAAACCAATCATATTGGATCTTTTCGAGGATTTAAGACCTACCTAAGAAAGGCAAAAACATGTCAGTCCGGTGCACATCAAGTGCCATCCAGCCTCAGGTTTTTGGCAACCAGCACTTTTCAGCAGGAGCTTGCCGTTTTGGCATCTGACATCCCTTTATGAGCCATTGCTTTGGATTTAGTCATCAGCAAAATAAACTGTAACATACAATTTCCATAAGTCATCGCGCAATAGGTTGAAATCAATAGTTTTTTTTGCCATCAATGGATTTCCAATTACAAATGGATCAATAGACGGCACCCACATCCCCATCCCCATGCCAAAACCAGTTCAACTATGTGAACAGAAAAGGCTTCCACTCTTAATGTGCAGGTGATAAGTTACATGACAAATATATAACCTGTTGAATGTGCTGGCAAAGTGGCCAGTAGGAATGCACACTCGTTCATTCTGTTCATGTTGGCCTATACACCTACAGTAGGGAGCTGTTGAGGATGGATGCCTTATTGGTGAGTGTTGACTACTCATTTCAAGTAAATGTGCATTTGCTAAAGCAACTTGAATTGTCCTACTGGTCCTCTCTTTGTAGCTATGTTTTTATTTTTACTGGTCAAACCACAACTGAGTGAGACAATAAAACTTTTTGGTTGTACTCAATATCTGACACTAGCACCTGTATTACAGTCTGGATTATTATCATTCTATGGTTCTTTTGGTTGTGCCTTTGTAGGCCATTTCATGGTACTGCGTTGCATATTCCCGTAGGCTTTAAAGGGTTTATTTTGACCATATATGGTTAATTAGAGGCATTTCAAAATCCAACTAGCTAAGGTTGTGCAAGAGCACTGAGGCTGAGAACAATTTGGTATTTATCAAAGGTTATCTCCTATTAGTGTGCTTATGATGCTGGTAGGATTGTTTAATAAATCTAACTGTTTCTATTCATACCAACATTCTAAATTCAGGTCTAATGTAGTATTGATAAATGAGGCCCCAGGTCTTTTACTCTCTTGATACAGTCCTGTCTGCTGTCCAGGTTTTGGCCTTGGTGAAGATGTAGTACCATCTCTCTCCCTCTGTAGCTGGTCTCTCTCTACTCAGATAGTTGTAACTGGTCTGTAGCTGGTCTCTCTCTGTAGTCAGATTGTTGTAACTGGTCTGTAGCTGGTCTCTCTCTGTAGTCAGGTTGTTATAACTGGTCTGTAACTCATCTTTCTTTAGTCAGGGTGTTGTAACTGGTCTGTAGGTTGTCTTTCTTTAGTCAGGTTGTTGTATCTGATCTCTAGCTTGACTCTCTGCAGCAGAGTCATTTGAGACGTTGTTATCATCAATAACAATAAAGAAGAAGTTGTTCACTAATACAGATCATAACTGAACTAGCTGGTCTCTCTCTTTAGTCAGGTTTTTGTATCTGGTCTATAGGTGGTCTCAGGTTGTTGTATCTGGTCTCTGAGTTATTTGAGACGTTATCTTCAACAACAATAAAGAAGCTGTTGCTCACTAAAATATATCACATCAGAACTATCTGGTTTCTCTATTCAGTAAGGGTGTTGTAGCTGGCCTTTCTTTTTTTCTTTTTATATATATTTTTCACCCCAATTTGTGGTATCCAATTTGTAGTTACGGTCTTGTCTCATCGCTGCAACTCCCGTACGGACTCAGGAGAGGCAAAGGTTGAGAGCCGTGCTTCCTCCGAAAGACAACCCAACCAAGCCGAACTGCTTCTTGACACAATTCCCACTTAACCCGGAAGCCAGCCGCACCAATGTGTCGGAGGAAACACCGTACACCTGGCAACCGTGTTAGCGTGCACTGCGCCCGGCCCGCCACAGGAGTCGCTAGTGCGCGACGGGACAAGGATATCCCTTTCGGCCATACCCTCCCCTAACCCGGATGACGCTGGGCCAATTGTGCGCCGCCCCATGGGTCTCCCGGTCGCGGCCGGCTGAGATAGAGCCTGGACAAACAGAGAATCTCTAGTGGCACAGCTAGCACTGTAGCCGTAGCTGGCCTTTCTTTTCATGTGTCATGGTGCTGATCTGATTGTCCCTCAGGGTGTCTGCACTGATGTAGATATCCACAATCCTCTCTTCTATCTCACCTCTGTCAAACCTTATTTGTCATATCTGGCTTGGTATAGATGGACTACAACAACGTTTTATAACTAAAGCTACGGTGCATTAAAGAAGGGTTTCCCAACTTCGGTCCTGGGGCCCCCCTGGGTGCACGTTTTCACTTTTGCCGTAGCACTACACAGCTGATTCAAGTAACAGGACCGAGTTTGGGAAACCCTGCTTTAGAGTACACAAGACAATTTCAGTGGTTCAGGAGAGTATCTCTGCCCTGTGTCTGAGTCTGAAGTTGACTGCTTTTGACCATGTTGTAGGTGTTGGGGGTTATCCACAGAGCACAGGAAGTATCAAATATCAAAAGAGGAAAATAGCAGCAGCAACAACATTTACATGGATTTGTGGAACAGTAACATGTCCTGTCTGGTGATAGTTGGGACACCTTCTTCTTTTCACCTTGTTTTATGATTCCTGAATAACTTCCTGGTCTCCTGGGGGAAGTTCCACCCACATACTGTGAAGCAACACGAACATAGAAACATACACATGCATACACACACTAGATAACATAGGCACTATACACACACGTACACATGGATTTTGTGTTGTAGATTAGGGGCCTGAGGGCACACACTTAATGTGTTGTGAAATCTGTTGTGAATGTATTGTTGTTAAAATTGTTTTATTTTTGATTTTTGATGGAACCCAGGAAGAGTAGCTGCTGTCTTGGCAGGAACTAATGGGGATCCATAATAAACCCCAGGAAGAGTATCTGCTGCCTTGGCAGGAACTAATGGGGATCCATAATAAATACAAATACATACACCAGACACACCCTCTTATATAGTCTCTTACTACTCTATATCACTGATTAACATATTGGATGTATACATGTTAATAATGTCTCTGGATGATTTAAAAATAATTAATAACCAGACCTGGGTTTAAAAACTATTTGAAATCTGTCAAATAATTTGAGCGTTTGGGACAATTCTATTGGTTCCATTAAGCCAGGCAAGCTCAACCAAGCACAGCTAAAGTATTTGGGTTGTATTCATTAGGCACCAACCAGAAGAAAGCAAATGGAAACAGGGAGGGACTAACTGTACCTGTCCAGTAAGAAAAATGTGTTTTCATTTTCCGCTGCAAAACATTTTTGCTATGGTGTGTCCTAACCAATACATTACCCAGGTCTGCACCAACCACTGACAGACATGCAGAAAGGAGGCATTTATTAAAGGAAGTGAGTGGTATGGCTAAATATGAGTTGGCACAGTAACACATGCTGAAATCAACTGAAATTACAATACAATAGATGTTCCAGCAATAACTTCCCTAATCTTACTCTGTCCCAAATGGAACCCTATTTCCTACATGGTGATGGACCCTGGTCAAAAGTAGTGCACTATACAGGGAATATGGTGCCACTTGAGATGTACCCTTCATGTCATTATTCACATTCTATGTAAGTCTTATGTACTGTATCTGTTCTGAAAACACAGGCCACTTTTCATCCATGGATATAAGGTCACCACAAGTACAACAGGACATTTATAAAGAAAAAGGCTTAATTTTAACCTTCAAGAACATCATTTTATTTCATCATAAAACATTTATAATCTGTTCAATTTCTGAATTAGTTCAAATTAGGTGAAGGTTGGGGTCAAGGTAAGGGTCAGTTTTAGGTTTTGTCTATAATCTGCTTGTCAATGTGATGCTGGTCAGAAAAGTCCCTCATGTTGGGTATAATACCTACTTTTATAAGTGTTTGTCTCCCCCTACTGGCTGTTTTCTACAAGCTCAGTTTCTTCCTTCTATTTCCGTGACCTTGACCCATAGAGATAGATAGAGGACTCTTCTTTGTATCAGGCTCCAGCTGAAATATCATTCTCAGTTTTCTGACAAGAGATGTCAATAAGAGTGTGTATAGTGTAATTGTAGGTCAGAGACCATAAATCTTAGAGGTGTAAACTTAATAATCAACTGTGAAAGTTAATCATGATTTATGTTTTTGTTAATTTAGAAGTAATTTCCAAGTTTATATCATTTTGAACAGTATGCAATTATTGTTCAAAAGAGGGGACTGATGGGTTGTAAACTTGAAATATGAAATATCCTAGTTCATGGTACTGAGGGAGAGAGGGGAATGCAGGACATTTACATTCCATCAGAACATGTTATTGTTTGACATCAGGTACCCTATGGAAAGGAGAAGGTCCACAGTCTGGTTTCAGTTACTGGGTTGTAATTTGAAATCCTTGCTACACCAAACGTTAATGGTTATCTGTAGGAGGAATGTATATGGTGGGGTCAATGGAGGTTGAATATGAACCAGGGGAATGTCACTGAGTAAGGGAAAGGCAATCACATGGTTGTGGTCACTGATAAGGAGGGAGAGCTGTGGATTAGTGAGGAATGGAGGATGAGGTCAGCTCAGGTCACATTAAGGGAGAAGGAACAGTTTATTAGACAAATCACTTAACTTCCTGCTTTGCAATAAAGATGTAATGTTTAGAGGGAAGGAGGAGACTCCACCTAAACTGGGGTATATATGATTGTGCTGTTGGGAACATGTCTTTGTCTGTTCAGCTGTCTCACCCTTTGGCTGAATAAACTTGGTTTGAGCTTTTCCTAGTTGCCTGTTAGTGTTTACTCTGTTTATTTAGCACCTAACAATTGAATAACCTGGTCATCCATCTTAACTAACTGTATGCTTACCTTTCTAACTGACTCCTAATGGTAATATCTACTGTATGATTACCTTTCTAACTGACTCCTAATGGTAATATCTACTGTATGATTACCTTTCTAACTGACTCCTAATGGTAATATCTACTGTATGATTACCTTTCTAACTGACTCCTAATGGTAATATCTACTGTATGATTACCTTTCTAACTGACTCCTAATGGTAATATCTACTGTATGATTACCTTTCTAACTGACTCCTAATGGTAATATCTACTGTATGATTACCTTTCTAACTGACTCCTAATGGTAATATCTACTGTATGATTACCTTTCTAACTGACTCCTAATGGTAATATCTACTGTATGATTACCTTTCTAACTGACTCCTAATGGTAATATCTACTGTATGATTACCTTTCTAACTGACTCCTAATGGTAATATCTACTGTATGATTACCTTTCTAACTGACTCCTAATGGTAATATCTACTGTATGATTACCTTTCTAACTGACTCCTAATGGTAATATCTACTGTATGATTACCTTTCTAACTGACTCCTAATGGTAATATCTACTGTATGATTACCTTTCTAACTGACTCCTAATGGTAATATCTACTGTATGATTACCTTTCTAACTGACTCCTAATGGTAATATCTACTGTATGATTACCTTTCTAACTGACTCCTAATGGTAATATCTACTGTATGATTACCTTTCTAACTGACTCCTAATGGTAATATCTACTGTATGATTACCTTTCTAACTGACTCCTAATGGTAATATCTACTGTATGATTACCTTTCTAACTGACTCCTAATGGTAATATCTACTGTATGATTACCTTTCTAACTGACTCCTAATGGTAATATCTACTGTATGATTACCTTTCTAACTGACTCCTAATGGTAATATCTACTGTATGATTACCTTTCTAACTGACTCCTAATGGTAATATCTACTGTATGATTACCTTTCTAACTGACTCCTAATGGTAATATCTACTGTATGATTACCTTTCTAACTGACTCCTAATGGTAATATCTACTGTATGATTACCTTTCTAACTGACTCCTAATGGTAATATCTACTGTATGATTACCTTTCTAACTGACTCCTAATGGTAATATCTACTGTATGATTACCTTTCTAACTGACTCCTAATGGTAATATCTACTGTATGATTACCTTTCTAACTGACTCCTAATGGTAATATCTACTGTATGATTACCTTTCTAACTGACTCCTAATGGTAATATCTACTGTATGATTACCTTTCTAACTGACTCCTAATGGTAATATCTACTGTATGATTACATTTCTAACTGACTCCTAATGGTAATATCTACTGTATGATTACCTTTCTAACTGACTCCTAATGGTAATATCTACTGTATGATTACCTTTCTAACTGACTCCTAATGGTAATATCTACTGTATGATTACCTTTCTAACTGACTCCTAATGGTAATATCTACTGTATGATTACCTTTCTAACTGACTCCTAATGGTAATATCTACTGTATATTACCTTTCTAACTGACTCCTAATGGTAATATCTACTGTATGATTACCTTTCTAACTGACTCCTAATGGTAATATCTACTGTATGATTACCTTTCTAACTGACTCCTAATGGTAATATCTACTGTATGATTACCTTTCTAACTGACTCCTAATGGTAATATCTACTGTATGATTACCTTTCTAACTGACTCCTAATGGTAATATCTACTGTATGATTACCTTTCTAACTGACTCCTAATGGTAATATCTACTGTATGATTACCTTTCTAACTGACTCCTAATGGTAATATCTACTGTATGATTACCTTTCTAACTGACTCCTAATGGTAATATCTACTGTATGATTACCTTTCTAACTGACTCCTAATGGTAATATCTACTGTATGATTACCTTTCTAACTGACTCCTAATGGTAATATCTACTGTATGATTACCTTTCTAACTGACTCCTAATGGTAATATCTACTGTATGATTACCTTTCTAACTGACTCCTAATGGTAATATCTACTGTATGATTACCTTTCTAACTGACTCCTAATGGTAATATCTACTGTATGATTACATTTCTAACTGACTCCTAATGGTAATATCTACTGTATGATTACCTTTCTAACTGACTCCTAATGGTAATATCTACTGTATGATTACCTTTCTAACTGACTCCTAATGGTAATATCTACTGTATGATTACCTTTCTAACTGACTCCTAATGGTAATATCTACTGTATGATTACCTTTCTAACTGACTCCTAATGGTAATATCTACTGTATATTACCTTTCTAACTGACTCCTAATGGTAATATCTACTGTATGATTACCTTTCTAACTGACTCCTAATGGTAATATCTACTGTATGATTACCTTTCTAACTGACTCCTAATGATAATATCTACTGTATGATTACCTTTCTAACTGACTCCTAATGGTAATATCTACTGTATATTACCTTTCTAACTGACTCCTAATGGTAATATCTACTGTATGATTACCTTTCTAACTGACTCCTAATGGTAATATCTACTGTATGATTACCTTTCTAACTGACTCCTAATGGTAATATCTACTGTATGATTACCTTTCTAACTGACTCCTAATGGTAATATCTACTGTATGATTACCTTTCTAACTGACTCCTAATGGTAATATCTACTGTATGATTACCTTTCTAACTGACTCCTAATGGTAATATCTACTGTATATTACCTTTCTAACTGACTCCTAATGGTAATATCTACTGTATGATTACCTTTCTAACTGACTACTAATGGTAATATCTACTGTATGATTACCTTTCTAACTGACTCCTAATGGTAATATCTACTGTATGATTACCTTTCTAACTGACTACTAATGGTAATATCTACTGTATGATTACCTTTCTAACTGACTCCTAATGATAATATCTACTGTATGATTACCTTTCTAACTGACTCCTAATGGTAATATCTACTGTATGATTACCTTTCTAACTGACTCCTAATGGTAATATCTACTGTATGATTACCTTTCTAACTGACTCCTAATGGTAATATCTACTGTATGATTACCTTTCTAACTGACTCCTAATGGTAATATCTACTATATGATTACCTTTCTAACTGTCTCCTAATGGTAATATCTACTGTATGATTACCTTTCTAACTGACTCCTAATGGTAATATCTACTGTATGATTACCTTTCTAACTGACTCCTAATGGTAATATCTACTATATGATTACCTTTCTAACTGACTCCTAATGGTAATATCTACTGTATGATTACCTTTCTAACTGACTCCTAATGGTAATATCTACTGTATGATTACCTTTCTAACTGACTCCTAATGGTAATATCTACTGTATGAATACCTTTCTAACTGACTCCTAATGGTAATATCTACTGTATGATTACCTTTCTAACTGAGTCCTAATGGTAATATCTACTGTCTGATTACCTTTCTAACTGACTCCTAATGGTAATATCTACTGTATGATTACCTTTCTAACTGACTCCTAATGGTAATATCTACTGTATGATTACCTTTCTAACTGACTCCTAATGGTAATATCTACTGTATGATTACCTTTCTAACTGACTCCTAATGGTAATATCTACTGTTTGATTACCTTTCTAACTGACTCCTAATGGTAATATCTACTGTATGATTACCTTTCTAACTGACTCCTAATGGTAATATCTACTGTATGATTACCTTTCTAACTGACTCCTAATGGTAATATCTACTGTATGATTACCTTTTTAACTGACTACTAATGGTAATATCTACTGTATGATTACCTTTCTAACTGACTCCTAATGATAATATCTACTGTATGATTACCTTTCTAACTGACTCCTAATGGTAATATCTACTGTATGATTACCTTTCTAACTGACTCCTAATGGTAATATCTACTGTATAGTTACCTTTCTAACTGACTCCTAATGGTAATATCTACTGTATGATTACCTTTCTAACTGTCTCCTAATGGTAATATCTACTGTATGATTACCTTTCTAACTGACTCCTAATGGTAATATCTACTGTATGATTACCTTTCTAACTGACTCCTAATGGTAATATCTACTGTATGATTACCTTTCTAACTGACTCCTAATGGTAATATCTACTGTATGATTACCTTTCTAACTGACTACTAATGGTAATATCTACTGTATGATTACCTTTCTAACTGACTACTAATGGTAATATCTACTGTATGATTACCTTTCTAACTGACCCCTAATGGTAATATATACTGTATATTACCTTTCTAACTGACTCCTAATGGTAATATCTACTGTATGATTACCTTTCTAACTGACTCCTAATGGTAATATCTACTGTATGATTACATTTCTAACTGACTACTAATGGTAATATCTACTGTATGATTACATTTCTAACTGACTCCTAATGGTAATATCTACTGTATGATTACCTTTCTAACTGACTCCTAATGGTAATATATACTGTATGATTACCTTTCTAACTGACTCCTAATGGTAATATCTACTGTATGATTACCTTTCTAACTGACTACTAATGGTAATATCTACTGTATGATTACCTTTCTAACTGACTCCTAATGGTAATATCTACTGTATGATTACCTTTTTAACTGACTACTAATGGTAATATCTACTGTATGATTACCTTTCTAACTGACTCCTAATGGTAATATCTACTGTATGATTACCTTTCTAACTGACTCCTAATGGTAATATCTACTGTATGATTACCTTTCTAACTGACTCCTAATGGTAATATCTACTGTATGATTACCTTTCTAACTGACTCCTAATGATAATATCTACTGTATGATTACCTTTCTAACTGACTCCTAATGGTAATATCTACGGTATGATTACCTTTCTAACTAACTCCTAATGGTTATATCTACTGTATGATTCTTCATGTACTGACAAGTAGCTATGTAGTTGGTCTAATGTGCTTCTTCACCAGGTACCTCTCTGATATCTGTCTTCGGTCCAAACAGTTGATAGAATGTCTTAAGTGTCCAATCACCTTCAAGCAGGAAGTTATACTTTGCAAGGTTATACTGTTTGTGGCATCGTTCATATGGAAGTCATGTGATGGCTTTCACTCGATGGCCATAAAGTCATCAGTGTGAAGAGATATTGAGAAGTGTGTGTGGGAAATGCGAGTATTAATAATTTTCATGATTCATAAGCATATAAATCTCTCTCTCTCACTCACACTTGCTCCTTTCTGCTGTTTATGATCACCAGGTCTGCTCCTCTCTCCAGACAGTCCTGTCTGCTGTAAGCCCAGGTTTTCTTCTCAGTAGACAGGAAGTAACATCTGAATCCCAACAGCCTCCATCCTTCAGGACACCTCAACACGGTCCTCATCGTTGGGACTGCAATGTCCCTCTCTTCCACCACTGTTCTAGTACCTACATACAACACACACAGTGTCCACCATATTGTTTTTTAAATATTCGGATCTGGATTGCATTCAAATAATATCTCCTTTCTCTGGAAGTATGAATTCGTCTAGTACTTCCCACAAATCTAAAAGCATTTGGTTGGTGTAGGTATGGAGACGAGAGTGAATTCCCATGTACCAGTCATTTCCATTCAAATCCATGAAGGGAAGTGAACAGGTACGCACACCTGGAGAATTTAGAGATTATTGTGACAAGTTTTTTTCAGGACAGGTATTCCTGATTTTCAGACAACTGTTTAGCTCTGTTGGTGTCAAGTTGTCTAGGTGTTATAATTATTCCAGCTCTGCCCAAACTTGAAAACGGCTTGCTCAACATGTGAAGGATGCAAAGGGACAACTCAATTCCTTTTTAGTGTTTTATTATGGTTTCGATGCCATATGTTGAATATGTTGAAACAGTTGATTTGTTGAATAGAGTAGTTGAATGACAGAGGAATAAGGAATAGGGAATAGGTTGATAACCTTAAACAGAGATTAAACATGCATTATTTTACACAATAAACAATGCATGACACAGCAACAAAGCATGGCTTTGAATAAAGTAAACGTTTAAACAATTTAATCTAGCACTTCAAGCAATTACTTCTGCAGTCAGAAAATATCCACAACAAAAGAAGTCACCACTCCTACCAGAGTTAAACATGTAAATTGTGCTAAGCACTGGATACAACATAATAAATAATTCCAAACATTGCATACCAGTTGCGTCTTTAGGGTTGAACAATGAGCTATTTGTATGTTGAGGACCCAAGCAAAGCTAAGCCCAAACATTTTATACCCATGCTTATCTGCCAGGTGCGCATGTAAAAGTAGTCCCTCCAGAAATCCTGGCTCAATTTTTTAGTTCCACCCGTGTTTTTGGGTTATCTGCCCTCTTGAGGCATGGAGTTCTTTAAAGGAAGAGCTGCCATTGTGCTCATGTTTTGAGTGTTCTGTTTTTTGACGCAACATTTGGAGAAATCTTCTTTATGTCACACAACAAATTCTAAGGCGATATTTAACTGGTACACTACACCTCAATGAACTAGTTTGAGGAATGTGGTGGAAACTCCATCCAGCCATGTTTGCACCAATCAAATGCACACTTCTGGAGAAGGGTAGAGAATCAGAATTCAGCCAGTGTCTAAGTGTACACCACAAGTGCACACATCAGGAGAAAGATGGTTAGAGTAGATGAATGGAGTCCTAGTTACTCAGTAACATCTCTCTTCCTGTTGAGGGGGACGTGCATGTTGTTGTTAACCATACACGTTTTCACAGCACTAGGAAGTAGACACTGGCCAGTTTAATAGGACTATATGAACATATAAATAACTTTCAGCAGTTAGTATTCATCCTAAAATACACCTTAGGAGCCTCCATCATTTCAGAACTTTTAACCTGGAACACATAGTAGCATGTCATGTATCAGTTTCCACACATACATCATTTTAATGACTGTTTCAAAACCTTTCCCTTGTGAAGGAAGACCCCGTCGTTTGGAAGACAAGATGTTTTCTATTTTTAAAGTATTAGTAATCTGTTTGTTAGTTTATTTTACTCAGTTGGGTTTGGAAGACTTGTGTTCGGGGCATTGGACATCGACCAACCTCATTATCTTAAGGTAAAAAGTGTATGTGGCAAGTGGAGGGATAATAACCATTGGTTTAGACTTCCATGTGTGTGTCTCTATGACTCTGGTGTATTTACCAGTGTTCTGAGATTCAAGTTGTGTATCTATGCTCCTGTCCACAGTATCCTGTCCACATTAGCATGAATCTCCTCAGACTGCTCTATATAAAGGCTCATTCTAATTGCTCCCTTAAAATATACTTTGGTACTTTATGGATCTGCACACAGTACAACAGACAGTATATTATGTTTTATATCCTGTTAAACAGCTGTTTTAGCTTAACAGTCTGTTGTGTCTGAGAACATACAGTGTTATAGGTTTGGGGAGGACTTCACACCTTAAGGGGTGCTGTTTACACTTTGTAGGAATTTCGTTCCCAAATTAAACTGCCTCGTACTCAATTCTTGCTCGTACAATATGCATATTATTATTACTATTGGATAGAAAACACTCTCTAGTTTCTAAAACCGTTTGAATTATATCTGTGAGTTAAACAGAACTCGAGTTGGAGCAATTTTCCTGTGAGGAAGTGAGAAGTCTGAAATCGAGGTCTCTGTTCCAGGGTCGGTTTATAAATTCCCTTGTAAGCTATGGGGCTACATGCACTGCATACGCCTTCCCCTAGATGTCAGTAAGCGGTGAGACTGAATGGAGTGGATAGCACCATCTGGGGGAGTATAAATCCTCTTGGAACGGAAGGACCGACCTTTTCGACGCGGGGCCTGACGCAGGAGGGACACCAGCACGGCGTCCTGAAAAGCTTTCGGTTTAGCAGTTCTATATCTCCAGCTCTGATTTAATTTGTTTTTTGTCTTAAAAACTTCATAAGGTAGTTAATTTAAACCGACTTATAGCAGTTTATATCAGTTTATTGCGATTTTCTGGAGTTTCTTTGTCAGGCGTTATCGTGAGTTGGGCACCTCTCCGGTACATCGCTAGCGTTAGCTGCTAATTCTACAGGAGTAGAGGACATCTTTCAACCAAAAGACGATTGTTCTGGACAAAGGACCACTTGCCCAAGATTCTGATGGAAGCTCATCAAAAGGTAAGAGCTATTTATGATGTTAATTGGTATTTCTGTGGAAGAATGTAAAATTATTAGTCCGCCATTAATTTCGGCATGGTCTCGCTGTAACGCATGCTGTATGTCGAGTAACGTTAATTTTAAATATCTAACACAGCGGTTGCATTAAGAACTAATGCATCTTTCATTTGCTGTCCAACCTGTATTTTTTAGTCAAGTTTACGATTAGTTATCGATTAGATTAGGTGCCTCTCCAAGATGGCGCCGCCCAGATTGCCTGAAATGTTGCTACTAATCACATTGTATAACCACGATTTGTGCCACTAAATATGCACATTTTCGAACAAATCCTATATGCATTGTGTAATATGATGTTACAGGACTGTCATCTGATGAAGTATATGAAGGTTAGTCAAAAATTATATATCTTTTGCTGGTTTGTTAGGATCGCTAACCTTTGCTGCTGGTAAACGGCTTGTGTTTCTGGCTATTGTGGTAAGCTAATATAATGCTATATTGTGTTTTCGCTGTAAAACACTTAAAAAATCTGAAATATTGGCTGGATTCACACGATGTTGGTCTTTAATTTGCTGTACGCTGTGTATTTTTCAGAAAAGTTTTATGATGAGTATTTAGGTATTTGACGTTGGTCTCTGAAATTATTCTGGCTGCTTCGGCACTATTTCAGATTGCAGCTGCAATGTAGAACTGTGTTTATACCTGAAATATGCAAATTTTTCTAACAAAACATATGCTATACAATAAATATGTTATCAGTGTCACGACTTCCGCCGAAGTTGGCTCCCCTGCCTGTTCGGGCGGTGCTCGGCGGTCGTCGTCACCGTCCTACTAGCCGCCACCGATCCCTTTTTCGTTTGACTGTTTGTTTTGTCTGATTAGTTGCACCTGTGTTTTTTTTGGTTTCGTAATGAGCTTCCCTATATGTAGGAGTTTGACCCGCCCTTGTTTTGTGCGGGATTGCCTTTTGGTTACGTGCGTGTGTTTTTGCAAATAGTTTCTCTGCGCCCTGTATGTTCGGGCTGATCATTTTTTGTGTATAGTAAAAGGAATATTTTTCCAAGCGGCTCTCTCTCTGCATCTGATTCTTTCACCACCTAGTCCCGCGTGACAATCAGACTGTCATCTGATGAAGTTGTTTCTTGGTTAGTTGCTATTTATATCTTTATTTGGTCGAAATTGTGATAGCTACCTATGCAGGAAAAAAATGGTGGGGAAAAAAAGTTGTGTCTTTTGCTATCGTGGTTAGCTAATAGATTTACATATTGTGTCTTCCCTGTAAAACATTTTAAAAATCAGAAATGATGGCTGGATTCACAAGATGTGTATCTTTCATCTGGTGTCTTGGACTTGTGATTTAATGATATTTAGATGCTAGTATTTACTTGTGACGCTATGCTAGGCTATGCTAGTCAGCTTTTTTACTGATGGGGGTGCTCCCGGATCCGGGATTGAGACCAATTAGAAGTTAAACGTTGAATAAACTGATAAAACTCGGTTGAAAAAAACGACTTTATGATGTTTTTCTCATGTGTATCAAATAAAATCAGAGCCGGAGATATTCACTGTGTATACCGAACGCTTTTCAGAAGACAATGTCGAGGTCCCCCGCGCGCCGTCGAAGACAAAGAAAATACCGGACCTGCCACTCCAAAAGCTCTTATTCGGCCTCAGATCAAGCTAGACACCCCATTCAACCTTCCACTGCCTGTTGACATCTAGTGGAAGGCGTATGAAGTGCATACATAAGGACAAATAAAAGCCAGTTGAATAGGCAGGCCCTGAAACAGAGCCTCGTTTTCAGATTTTTCACTTCCTGTATGGAAGTTTGCTGCCAAATGAGTTCTGTTTTACTCACAGATATAATTCAAACAGTTTTAGAAACTTCAGAGTGTTTTCTATCCAATAGTAATAATAATATGCATATTGTATGATCTAGAACAGAGTACGAGGCCGTTTAATTTGGGCACGATTTTTCCAAAGTGAAAACAGCGCCCCCCCCTATTGACAAGAAGTTTTAAACATAGGTAGCCTACTCAATCACTTTTCCTCACTGAGTTCCTTGAATTCCTATCCTATTCCTAATTCCAAATTTTTGGTGACTTTAATACTCCGGAGCCATCATCGACTCAGTGGGTTTTGTCCAACATGTTTCCGGAGCTACTCACTGCCACAGTCATACATACTCTGGACCTAGTTTTGTCCCGTGGAATAAATTTTGTGGATCTTAAAGTTTTTCCTCATAATCCTGGACTATCGGACCACCATTTTATTTTACGTTTGCAATCGCAACAAATAATCTGCTCAGACCCCAACCAAGGATCATCAAAAGCCGTGCTATAAATTCTCGGACATCCCAAAGATTCCTAGATGCCCTTCCAGACTCCCTCCGCCTACCCAAGGACGTAAGAGTACAAAAATCTGTTAACCACCTAACTGAGGAACTCAATTTAACCTTGCGCAATACCCTAGATGCAGTCGCAACGAAAAGAAACAAAAAACATTTGTCATAAGAAACTAGCTCTCTGGTATACAGAAAATACCCGAGCTCTGAAGCAAGCTTCCAGAAAACTGGAACGGAAATGGCGCTACACCAAACTGGAAGTCTTCCGACTAGCTTGGAAAGACAGTACCATGCAGTATCGAAGAGCCCTCACTGCTGCTCGATCATCCTATTTTTCCAATTTAATTGAGGAAAATAAGAACAATCCAACATTTATTTTTAAATCTGTCGCAAAACTAACTAAAAAGCAGCATTCCCCAAGAGAGGATGGCTTTCACTTCAGTAGTGATAAATTCATGAACTTCTTTGTGGAAAAGATCATGATCATGAGAAAGCAAATTACGGACTCCTCTTTAAATCTGCGTATTCCTCCAAAGCTCTGTTGTCCTGAGTCTGCACAACTCTTCCATGACCTAGGATCAAGGGAGACACTCAAGTGTTTTAGTACTATATCTCTTGACACATTGATGAAAATAATAATAATTGGACCCTATTTGACCGAAACTACTGAAAGAGCTGCTTCCTGTGCTTGGCCCTCCTGTATTGAACATAATAAATGGCTCTCTATCCACCGGATGTGTACTAAACTCACTAAAAGTGGCAGTAATAAAGCCTCTCATGAAAAAGCCAAACCTTGACCCAGAAAATATAATAAAATATCTGCCTATTTCTTATTTCCCAATCCTCTCAATTTAAAAAAAAGCTGTTGCATTGCAACTAACTGCCTTCTTGAAGACAAACAATGTATACGAAACGCTGAAGCTGAAGAGACTGCACTTGTGAAGGTGGTAAATGACCTTTTAATGGCGTCAGACCGAGGCTCTGCATCTGTCCTCGTGCAACTAGACCTTAGTGCTGCTTTTGATACCATCGATCACCACATTCTTTTGGAGAGATTGGAAACCCAAATTGGTCTACCCGGACAAGTTCTGGCCTGGTTTAGATATTTTTGTCGGAAAGATATCAGTTTGTCTCTGTGGATGGTTTGTCCTCTGACAAATCAACTGTACATTTCGGTGTTCCTCAAGGCTCCGTTTCAGGACCACTATTGTTTTCACTATATATTTTAACTCTTGGTGATGTCATTCGGAAACATGATGTTGTAATAATGCCTGTGTGTAGCTGGTGTTGAGGAGTCAGGCGCAGGACAGCAGATGTGAGTAATAAACGTAATTTACTCAAGTATATCCACAAATACAACACAATAATACTAGCCCACAATAACAGACCATATTACAAATAAACAATCACTCACAAACAAACATGGGGGAACAGAGGGTTAAATAATGAACAAGTAATTGGGGGATTGAAAGCAGGTGTGTAAGACAAAGACAAAACAAATGGAAAATGAAAAGTAGATCGGCGATGGCTAGAAGGCCGGTGACGTCGCCCGCCGAACGCCGCCCGAACAAGGAGAGGGACGGACGTCCTGACAGAGTCGTGACAGATGTTAACTTTCACTGCTATGCGGATAACACACAGCTGTACATTTCGATGAAACATGGTGAAGCCCCAAAATTGCCCTCCCTGGAAGTCTGTGTTTCAGACATAAGGAAGTGGATGGCGACAAATGTTTTACTTTTAAACTCGGACAAAACAGAGATGCTAGTTCTAGGTCCCAAGAAACACAGAGATCTTCTGTTGAATCTGACAATTAATCTTGATGGTTGTACAGTCGTCTCAAATAAAACTGTGAAGGACCTTGGCGTTACTCTGGACCCTGATCTCTCTTTTGACAAACAAATCAAGACTGTTTCAAGGATAGCTTTTTTCCAACTACGTAATAGTGCTAGCCTCTCAACACTGGCTTCCTGTTAAGGCTGGGGATGATTTCAAGGTTTTACTGCTAACCTACAAAGCAGTACATGGGCTTGCTCTGGAGGCAGGGCTTTCTGGAGGCAGGGCTTTCTCCTATAGAGCTCAATTTTTATGGAATTGTCTGCCTATCCATGTGAGAGATGCAGACTCGGTCTCAACCTGTAAGTCTTTTTTGAAGACTCATCTCTTCAGTAGGTCCTATGATTGAGTGTAGTCTGGCCCAGGCGTGTGAACGTGAAAGGAAAGGCACTGGAGCAACGAACTGCACTTGCTGTCTCTGCCTGGCCGGTTTCCCTCTCTCCACTGGGATTCTCTGCCTCAAACCCTATTACAGGGGCTGAGTCATTGGCTTACTGGTGCTCTTCCATGCCATCCCCAGGAGGGGTGCGTCACTTGAATGGGTTGACTCACTGACGCGATATTCCTGTCCGGGTTGGCGCCCCCCCTTGGGTTGTGCCGTGGGGGAGATCTTCGTGGGCTATACTCGGCTGTCACGACTTCTGCGGAAATAAATGCCTCTCCTTGTTCAGGCGGTGCTCGGCAGTCGACGTCACCGGTCTTCTAGCCATCATTGATCCATTTTTCATTTTCCATTGGTTTTGTCTTGTCTTCTTACACACCTGGTTCCAATCCCATTCATTATCCTGTTGTGTATTTAACCATCTGTTTCCCCTCATGTCCTTGTCAGAGATTGTTTGTTTGTTCATGATCGTGTAGTTTGTATTGGTGCGGGTCGGGTCCTCGTACCCACTTTGCTTTGATTATGTATTATGGTTTTGGAGCTGTGTTTTTAAGTTATTAAACTACTCCATTATACCAAGTTTGAATCTCCTGCGCCTGACTTCCCTTCCACCTATACACACGTCGATGACATCGGCCTTGTATCCGGATGGTAAGTTGGTGGTTGGAGATATCCCTCTAGTGGTGTGGGGGCTGTGCTTTGGCAAAGTGGGTGGGGTTACATCCTGCCTGTTTGGCCCTGTCCGGGGGTATTGTCGGACGGTGCCACAGTGTCTCTAGACACCTCATGTCTCAGTGTCCAGTATTTATGCTGCAGTAGTTTATGTGTCGGGGAGCTAGGGTCAGTCTGTTATATCTGGATTTGTTTTTCTTATCCGGTGTCCTGTGTGAAATTAAGTATGCTCTCTCTAATTTTCTCTCTTTTTCTCTCTTTCTTTCTCTTTTGGAGGACCTGAGCCCTAGGACCATGCCTCAGGACTACCTGGCATGATGACTACTTGCTGTCCCCAGTCCACCTGGCCGTGCTGCTGCTCCAGTTTCAACTGTTCCGCCTTCCGCCTATGGAACCCTGACCTGTTCACCGGACGTGCTACCTGTCCCTGACCTGCTGTTTTCAACTCTCTAGAGACAGCAGGAGTGGTAGAGATACTACTCTGAATGACCGGCTATGAAAATCAACTGACATTTACTCCTGAGGTGCTGACCTGTTGCACCCTCTACAACCACTGTGATTATTATTATTTGACCCTGCTGGTCATCTATGAACATTTGAACATCTTGGCCATGTTCTGTTATAATCTCCACCCGGCACAACCAGAAGAGGACTGGTCACCCCTCATAGCCTGGTTCCTCTCTAAGGTTTCTTCCTACATTTTAGTCTAGCCACTGTGCTTCTACACCTGCATTGCTTGCTGTTTGGGGATTTAGGCTGGGTTTCTGTACAGCACTTTGTGACATCAGCTGATGTTAAGAAGGGCTTTATAAATACATTTGATTGATTGAGGGTTAATAATTGGACACTTTTTTTTTACTAAGCATAAGCCTATGGCAAGTCACATGACATGTTTCTAATAAAAATAAAGAAGAATAATTTTACAGAGTACAATATGTCTACATATTCTCCTCTAAATCTAAACAAGAATATTTTTTTTCTCTTCCTCACTCTCTTAATTTATTCTTCCTCCTCTATGTCTCTCTGACACTAAGGCTCTATCTCAAATAGTCTTTCCTAGATTCCTCTCCTATCTCCTCTCCTTCTATCTCAACCCTATTAGAGGAGAAGGTCCAAGGTCCCTCCCCTAGGATTCTATTCTCCAATGTGTTTGGAGAAGGAGTCAAAGAGAGAGGATGTGAGGAGGAATCGAGTAAGGTCTAATTGAAAAAGAGCCCGTAGGCAACTCTGTAATACAACTTTTTCTCCTCTATGGTGAGTTCATCTCTCACCTTAACCACCAGGTGGAATCACCACTTAACCATTAAGTACTGTATTCAACCATCAACATAATAATAACAATAACAGAGCGAGAGAGACTGTTTGTTACAGTAGGTTATTGTTACACCACTTTCTCACAGATCCAGTTGTGATTTGTGCCACATTTGTCATCATTCCATGTCTTTACAGGGTTATCTTGTCCATAGTATATCTCAACACAGTCCTCTTGCCCTTCATAATCATCAGGCTGTTCTGACCCCCAGTACCTAAACAACACAGAGAACCAGACAGTCAGACACTGTGGTACAAACATCCTCCTAATTTATACACATAGTCCTATGTTTTACAATTTTAAAGACAAATTCTGAAAGATGAGCATACCGTTATACAGAAAGGGCCATTTACAATGATATTTTTTTTATTATATAATGACATTTTAAACGAAAAATATGACTGATTATTATGATACATCTATAGTTCTCATTGAATAACATCCATGAATAGAAACATACATTCTGATGAACATGATTAGATGCAATTTATCATTGTTGTTTTGTATCTCGATATCACCTGGTAAAATGGTCAAATCTCTCACCCTGTGGTCAGTGATGTGTCGTCCACCCACTTCCAGGTTCCCTCAGTAACAGAGTCAGTTAGACCAATCCAGGCTCTCAGGTGGAGGTTGAAGACAAATGTCTGTTGTTGAGAAAGATAAAGATAGCACATTTTAAGATATTTATAAAATACTGCACACATATTAGTGTACTGAGGAAAATTATATTTGCTCCGACTCTCTCTCTCACCTGTTCCTCTCTGCTGTTTATGATCACCAGGTCTGCTCCTCTCCCCTGACAGTCCTGTCTGCTCTTCTCCCAGGTTTTCTTCTCAGTAGAGAGGAAGTAGAACTTGGAGTCAAAGTATATCCATCCCTCCTGACAATGCTGCTCTGTTGAAGAGCAAAGTTGAACACATTGAGATACTTACCCTGTATCTTTAAACTCATAAACCCATTGATATATAATTATTGTTGATTTTACTTCTAATTAATCACAGTTATATCTCACCTATCACAAAAAGCTTTGCCTGAATATGGCCTTTCTCTTTAGTCAGGTTGTTGTATCTGGTCTGTAACTGGTCTCTCTCTTCAGTTGCGTTGATTTTATAGAGGGAGAAACTCTGGAACAACTTGTTCCTTTCATTCTCAGAATCTTTAATTGCTCTGTTATCTATAAAGTGTAAACACAGTTATTAGGTAAAACACCAGGTAATTAGGCATAGTAACCAGTACCTCCTATAACTAGGTGATAAGCAATGAACTTGGACACAAACTCACAGTAGACAGACAGGCCTACGATCCCAGCCAGTAGGAGAAGACACAGCAGCCCCAGACACACTGCAGCAACTAGGAAGGGTCTCTTCACTGAGCTATCAGGCTCTGTGGACACATACAAGAGACTGTTATGTTTTGTGTGTGTGTCTGTGTGTGTCACCTGCGTGCTGGTCTCCTGGTCCATTATTAGGAGCAGTGTCTGCTGTCTCTTCTCTCTTGGTGCTGGTCTCACCGTCTCTCAGGGTGTCTGCACTGATGTAGATATCCACAATCCTCTCCTCCATCTCAACTCTGTCAAACTTGACCTTCTTGTTCATATCTGGCTCAGCATAGATTACCTTTGACATCTTTAACAATGCCTGGGTCTTTCTTTCTATGTAGGTCTACTATACATTAAGTCTCTGCTTCTAGAATTAATGTGGTGGTCTTCCAACATGGCCGCCAGGAGGCGTCGTACATCAACTGCAAACCCTCTATATGTTAAGTCTCTGTCTCTGAGTCATCTGTGTGTCTCTGTCTGTGTGACTAATGTAGGTGTTAACTCAAGGGAAGTATCAACAAAATGACACTGGTAGTTGTGGTTGTGCATAAAATTGAACAAGTTTGCATGCTTGAGTGAGTAATTGTGTGTGTACTTGTGTGAATGTGTGCTTATATGAGAGGTTGTCATAGTGTTTATTGTTAAAACATTTTCTGCAGCATGATATAAATCATTCCATGTCTCTACATGGTCATCTTGTCCAGAGTGTATCTCAACACAGTCCTCCTGTCCAGGGAATGGGACTTGCTATTTGTGATAATGAACAGGACACTATCATACCAGGAAGATATAGATCATAGAGGGGAAGTGGAGAACAAAGGCTAGTTGTTAACATATATTAAATATCATATGTAACATCCCCAAGATAATTCAGGGAGTTTCTAGAACTCCCCCTTCCTTTCACCTTTCTGCTGATCTGGACCCTCTGTTTACTCCCAAATATACATCAACATGTTCAGGAAGTCCAGGACTACAAACATGGGTCATTATAATGTCCATACAATTGATTTGACATTACAAACTGCTCCAAGTGGATATTGAGGGTGGGTTGTCTTAACCAGTGAGGATGAGATGACAACAGTAACCACCAGGGCTCTCCTCTAGAATGACCTTTTAGTGATTTAGCAGACGCTCTTATCCAGAGCGACTTACACGACCAATTAGGGTTAAGTGCCTTGCTCAAGGGCACGTCAACAGATTTTTCACGTGGTCGGCTCGGGATTTCGATGCAGCACCCTTCGGTTACTGGCCAATCAATCTTAACTGCTAGACAACCTGCCTCCCTCTCTCTTAATGAACCTGATTGGTCGAGGAGATATTGAGTGACAGCTGGTTGAATGACAGAAAAGGTCCACTTCACTTCCCTCTTTTGGGACCCATATGGAGGAACAACAATCAAATATGAGCATTTGATATTGTGCTTATATGTAATTTGACAAAAGACTGACTTTCAAAGATTATTAGGAGAACACACAGCAGCCCCAGACACACTGCAGCAACTCCAGAGGGTCTCTTCCACCACTGAACATGTACTGAATAACAAATGATTAAAGATCTTTGGTAATGTGTTTTACTGTATCATCCAGGATTGGGACAAATAAAGCTAGATTACTACAGGATAAGATCACTTGTTTAATATGTTGTGTGTGTGTGTGTGTGTGTGTGTGTGTGTGTGTGTGTGTGTGTGTGTGTGTGTGTGTGTGTGTGTGTGTGTGTGTGTGTGTGTGTGTGTGTGTGTGTGTGTGTGTGTGTGTGTGTGTGTGTGTGTGTGTGTGTGTGTTTATTTGTGTGCATGCAATCTTACCTGAAGCAACAACTCCATCTCTTGGACTGGGCTTGAAGGCTCTTACGTTGCCATATAACTGGCCATCGATGTCTGTGTTCTTCATTGCATTAGATTTGTTGTCTTCAAATCCATCTGAGTTTTCATAGACTCCCTCTGACATCTTAACACACTTGTGGTCAAATACAGTAACTTCTACTTCTAACCTCAACTCTAATATCCGTCTGTAGCTGTGTCTCCTCCCTGCACTGTCCTGCGTCTGTGTGACTTTAGGTAGTGAAACTCTTTATCAGTCTACCAAAGTGTGAATTCAACACAACACAATCAGCAAGCCACCACGTGACTCCCACCAGCCTTAGTTTGATAATATACTACTGTACATGATATGACTCTATATCATGCCATATGATGTATGTGTGATTTCACAGGGTCCCAAATCTGGATGTGCTAAAATAATTTGGGATCCTGTTAATTGACATGTACACTACATATATCCTGACTGAGTTTACAGCACCCCCAGCCTTCAAATGGAGAACACACTATGGCTCTCACTCTGTGACTGGTGCTGTAGGGGGAAGTTGTCCCTAGATGCTGATCTTGAGTCAGTTTTGCATTTCCACCACAAATGGTTCAGGTTAGGATCAGGGGAGGGATTGCTGATCATAGATCTATACTTAAGGGAAACTTACCCCCAGAGTTTGACTGGCCACCAAATACCATGTACTGTACAGTGCATTCAGAAAGTATTCAGACCCTTCACTTTTTTCACATTTAGTTACGTTACAGCTTTATTCTAAAATTGATTACATTGTTTTTTTCCCTCATCAATCTACACACAACACCCCATAATGACAAAACAAAACAGGTTTTTAGAAATGTTTGCAGGACATATAGAAAAACCTATTGTTGACTTTCAAATGAATCATTAGACATAGTTTTACACAAAAGTAACACTAAGACATGGCTTTGAAATAAAGTTGAGGCCAAAGAGTAACAAGTATGCTGTCCAACAAGAGAGAGAAGAGGAAACAGTGGCTGTCAGAGTGAGATGGGAGGGAGAACAGTAGCAGGGTTAGTAGTTTCCTGTGTCTGTGAGGTCAGAGTGAGATGGGAGGGAGAACAGTAGCAGGGTTAGTAGTTTCCTGTGTCTGTGAGGTCAGAGTGAGATGGGAGGGAGAACAGTAGCAGGGTTAGTAGTTTCCTGTGTCTGTGAGGTCAGAGTGAGATGGGAGGGAGAGCAGTAGCAGGGTTAGTAGCTTCCTGTATCTGTGAGGTCAGAACTCAATCTATCAACTACAATGAGGAGAGAGCTGTCTCGTTCCAGGCCGAATATATTGCAGTTGAGTAGCACACATCAACAAATGGGCATACGATTACTATACAACATGATATGATTAACTGATGTGTTAAACACCATTCCAGGCATTGTGAAATCTGGCAGGAGACTTCAATGTAGTCAATCTGGAACGTGGACAATGTCACTAGTGGGGCTGGAGGAGAGAGGGGGCGGGACTTGCTAATGAAGGAAGCTTTCAGCAGCCATCATGTTGACAAGCAGAGGCAACAGAGGTCATAGGGTGGCAATGAACTGTCATAAAATCTACTGTCTATCCACAGGTTAACTGTCATAACATCTACTGTCTACCCACAGGTTAACTGTCATATCATTTACTGTCTATCCACAGGTTAACTGTCATAACATCTAATGTCTATCCACAGGTTAACTGTCATAACATCTACTGTCTGTCCACAGGTTAACTGTCATAACATCTACTGTCTATCCACAGGTTAACTGTCATAACATCTACTGTCTATCCACAGGTTAACTGTCATAACATCTACTGTCTGTCCACAGGTTAACTGTCATAACATCTACTGTCTATCCACAGGTTAACTGTCATAACATCTACTGTCTATCCACAGGTTAACTGTCATAACATCTACTGTCTATCCACAGGTTAACTGTCATTACATCTACTGTCTATCCACAGGTTAACTGTCATAACATCTACTGTCTGTCCACAGGTTAACTGTCATAACATCTACTGTCTGTCCACAGGTTAACTGTCATAACATCTACTGTCTGTCCACAGGTTAACTGTCATAACATCTACTACAGGTTAACTGTCATAACATCTACTGTCTGTCCACAGGTTAACTGTCATAACGTCTACTGTCTGTCCACAGGTTAACTGTCATAACATCTACTGTCTATCCACAGGTTAACTGTCATTACATCTACTGTCTATCCACAGGTTAACTGTCATAACATCTACTGTCTGTCCACAGGTTAACTGTCATAACATCTACTGTCTGTCCACAGGTTAACTGTCATAACATCTACTGTCTGTCCACAGGTTAACTGTCATAACATCTACTACACAGGTTAACTGTCATAACATCTACTGTCTGTCCACAGGTTAGCTGTCATAACGTCTACTGTCTGTCCACAGGTTAACTGTCATAACATCTACTGTCTATCCACAGGTTAATTTGACACTAACTGTTGTTTTGATACCACTATAAAACACAATATCTCTAAGAGATGGAAATGATCATGAAAATCTATTACAGTAACAGGGGCGGAGTCAGAGGGGTGTCTGGGGTATCTGCTCCTAATACTGGACCAGGAGACCAGCAAACAGGTAACACACACACAAAAAAAACGTAAAAGTCTCTTGTATGTGTCCACAAAATGTTATTCGCTACAGGCAGTTTGATGCTGATTGACATCTAATTTCACCTCTTGTCAAATCGAGGAAGAGGAAGAGAGAATATTAATGTGGGTTGCGAGATACATCAGAATAAGAAGAACATACAGAAGAAGAAGAGAGAATATTTACACAGCTTCATGAGCTCTTTTCGGGATTGGCGAAAGCAGTTTTAAGGTTTAGCATCAGGTTTAGGTTTCCTGAACAGCTTTTATGAAAGTTGAGTCGCTGTGTAAGTTAACGTAAGACCTTTGGCTCCATAAAGGACAGTTAACCTCTAACGAGTCACATACCCGGATCCGGGATCCCCCCATCAAAAAAGCTGACTAGCATAGCATAGCCTAAAGCGACAGGGATATCATATAATAAAATGTTCATGAAATCACAAGTCCAAGACACCAAATGAAAGATACAGATCTTGTGAATCCAGCCATCGTTTCTGATTTTTAAAATGTTTTACAGGGAAGACACAATATGTATTTCTATTAGCTAACCACGATAGCAAAAGACACAAGTTTTTTTTCCCACCATTTTTTTCCTGCATAGGTAGCTATCACAAATTTGACCAAATAAAGATATAAATAGTCACTAACCAAGAAACAACTTCATCAGATGACAGTCCTATAACAGATTTATTGTATAGCATATGTTTTGTTAGAAAAATTTGCATATTTCAGGTATAAATCATAGTTTTACATTGCAGCCACCATCACAACTCTCACCAAAGCAGCTAGAATAACTACAGAAACCAACATGAAATACCCAAATACTCATCATAAAACATTTATGAAAAATACACAGCGTACAGCAAATTAAAGACAAACATCTTGTGAATCCAGCCAATATTTCAGATTTTTTAAGCGTTTTACAGCGAAAACACAATATAGCATTATATTAGCTTACTACAATAGCCTACCACACTGCCCCATTCATTCAACATAACGTTAGCGATAGCAAATAAACCAGCAAAAGATATTAATTTTTTCACTAACCTTCTCAAACTTCTTCAGATGACAGTCCTATAACATCATATTACACAATACATATAGAGTTTGTTCGAAAATGTGCATATTTAGCGGCACAAATCGTGGTTATACAATGTGAATACGTAGCCAAACTTCAAACAAAATGTCGGGAGAAATCTTGGGAGAGGCACCTAATCTAATCAATAACTAATCATAAACTTGACAAAAAAATACAGGTTGGACAGCAAATTAAAGATACATTAGTTCTTAATGCAACCGCTGTGTTAGATTTTTAAAATGAACGTTACTACGACATACAGCGTGCGTTACAGCGAGACCGTGCCGAAATTAATGGCGGATTTATTGTTTAACATTTTTCAACAGAAATACGAATTAACAGCATAAATAGTTCTTACTATTTGTTGAGCTTCCATCAGAATCTTGGGCAAGTTGTCCTTTGTCCATAATAATCGTTGCTCGGCTGTAGAATGTCGTCTTCAACCGTGTAATTAGCAGCAAACATTAGCTATGTGGCCCAGACATGCCCAACTCTTCAAAACGCAGGACAAAGAAAATTCCGAAAATCGCAATATACTGATATAAACTGATATAACTCGGTTTAAAATAACTATGTTATGATGTTTCTAACACCTATATCGAATAAAATCAGTGCCGGATATATCTAACGCCGATAACGTCTGTTTTTCAGAATGCCATCCTGAGGTCTGCTTTGCGTCGTGACGAACGTTGAAAAGTGTGCACCGCTCGTTCCAAGACCATTTATACGGCCTCAGATCTACCTAGCAACACCATTCAAATCCTCACTGCTTACTGACATCTAGGGGAAATCGTATGCAGTGCATGTCGACCAATAGAATAATTGCAAATTAATTAACTGACCCTGGAACAGAGTGCCTGATTTCAGATTTCTCACTTCCTGACAGGAAGTTTGCTCCAACTTGAGTTCTGTTATACTCACAGATATAATTCAAACGGTTTTAGAAACTCGAGTGTTTTCTATCCAATAGTAATAATAATATGCATATTGTACGAGCAAGAATTGAGTATGAGGCAGTTTAATTTGGGAACGTTTTTTTACAAAGTGAAAACAGCGCCCCCATATTGACAAGAAGTTTTAAGTAACATCCTTTGAGATCCTTTTATATCTCTATTACACTCATTGATTAGTGATACAGTCAACTCCTATACAGTGTATGTAATGGTGGTTTGGTACTGTTGAGAATGTTATCACCAGGCCTAAACTGGAGCATGTAAATATCTGAAGAATACATTTGATTTGAACATTATTTGTATGCACAAAGTCAAATGTACTAACTTCATGTTGCCTCTGATGATATGTCAAACATAACTACTGGTACACAGGAAGCTACAAACAGGAAATAAGTAGGACTTTTATTAATATGATACTACAAACAAATACAACAATAGGTGCATTTGAATGCATCTGTGTACCTCCATGCATGTGTGCGTGTGTGTGTGTGTGTGTGTGTGTGTGTGTGTGTGTGTGTGTGTGTGTGTGTGTGTGTGAAAATGTGTGTAAGTGTGATAGAGGGAGAGTCTGTGTGTGTGTGTGTGTGTGTGTGTGTGTGTGTGTGTGTGTGTGTGTGTGTGTGTGTGTGTGTGTGTGTGTGTGTGTGTGTGTGTGTGTGTGTGTGTGTGTGTGTGTGTGTGTGTGTGTGTGTGTGTGTGTGTGTGTGTGTGTGAGCGTGCGTGCGTGCGTGCGTGCGTGCGTGCGTGCGTGCGTGCGTGTGCGTGTGCGAGAGAACGAGAGAGAGAGAGAGAATGAAGAACAAAGTTGTGTAAAATATAAACTGCTCTATGTGTTACAGTATGTTGTCATGGTGATGTTAAAACACTTTCTCACAAATCCAGTTGAGTTTCCTGTCACATGACATGTCATTCCATGCCTTAAGTGAAATCCAATCTTTATGTATCTCAACACAGTCCTCCTCCCCACTAGGATCTCCACTATCAGGCTGATTGTCATTCCAGTACCTACAGGGTTAACAACAGTCAGATATCATGGTTAATACCAGTACCTACAGGGTTAATAACAGTCAGATATCATGGTTAATACCAGTACCTACAGGGTTAAAAGCAGTCAGATATCATGGTTAATACCAGTACCTACAGGGTTAACAACAGTCAGATATCATGGTTAATACCAGTACCTACAGGGTTAAAAACAGTCAGATATCATGGTTAATACCAGTACCTACAGGTTAACAACAGTCAGATATCATGGTTAATACCAGTACCTACAGGGTTAAAAACAGTCAGATATCATGGCTAATACCAGTACCTACAGGGTTAACAACAGTCAGATATCATGGTTAATACCAGTACCTACAGGGTTAACAACAGTCAGATATCATGGCTAATACCAGCACCTACAGGGTTAAAAACAGTCAGATATCATGGTTAATACCAGTACCTACAGGATTAACAACAATAAGACATCACAGTTACAACATCATAATACTAAATAATATGTAGACATTTTTCATCTTATAGTTAATTGTCTTGACTGGTATCATCAATGACAGTAACCTGTATAGAAAAAGGTTGAAAGGAGCCTTATTGACAGATTAGTTATCATCTCTCACCTTGTGGTCAGTGGGGTGCCGTCCACCCATTTCCAGGTCCCCTCCTTAACAGAGTCAGTCAGACCAATCCAGACTCTCTTCTTGAGGTTGAAGAGAAATGTCTGTTGTTGAGAAAGATAAATTAACAGAAATGTATGTTTGATCATATCTACCCCCTGCACACCCACCACCTCTCCCTCTCCCTCTCCCTCTCCCTCTCCCTCTCCCTCTCCCTCTCCCTCTCCCTTTCCCTCTCCCTCTCCCTCTCACCTGTTCCTTATCACTGTTTATGATCACCAGGTCTGCTCCTCTCTTCAGACAGTCCTGTCTGCTCTCCTTCCAGGTTTTAGACTCAGTAGACAGGAAGTACCAACTAGATTCAAACTTCTGCCAGCCTTCAGGACAGGTTTGAAAATATTGATGAAAATACGAATTTCCTTCAATTTATCACACTGGACACTTAATGAAAGAACACAGACTGATGATTAGTTGTGTGGTATTAATGATAATTTATTGCTGTAGGTTTACTCACTGAGATTGGTAAGCCTCCAGTTAAGAAAATCTCTCTCAGTCTGTAGCTGGTCTCTCTCTTTAGTCATGGTGTTGTAACTGGTCTGTAGCCGGTCTCTCTCTTTAGTCAGGGTGTTGTAACTGGTCTGTAGCTGGTCTCTCTCTTTAGTCATGGTGTTGTAACTGGTCTGTAGCTGGTCTCTCTCTTCAGTCAGGTTGTTGTAACTCGTCTGTAGGTTGGCTCTCTCTTTAGTCATGGTGTTGTAACTGGTCTGTAGCTGGTCTCTCTCTTTAGTCATGGTTTTGTAACTGGTCTGTAGCTGGTCTCTCTCTTCAGTCAGGATGTTGTAACTGGTTGGTAGGTTGGCTCTCTCTTTAGTCATGGTGTTGTAACTGGTCTGTCTCTGGTATCTCTCTTTAGTCAGGGTGTTGTAACTGGTCTGTAGCTGGTCTCTCTCTTTAGTTAGGGTGTTGTAACTGGTCTGCATCTGGTATCTCTCTTTAGTCAGGTTGTTGTAGCTGGTCTGTAGCTGTTCTATCTCTGCAGATGAGTTGGTTTTATAGGCTATGAAGCTCTTAGAGACCCCATCATCTGTTATAACAACAACAAAGTGTATAATAAAATAGATAATCTGGTGAATTGTAGGTGAATGCTGGTGAATTGTAGGAATTGTAATTTAAGACTTACAGTAGACAGACAGGCCTATGATCCCAGCCAGTAGAACACACAGCAACCCCAGACACACTGCAGCAACTCTGGAGGATCTCTTCCCTGAGCTATCAGGTTCTGTGGACACAGGTACTGTACATAGCATCAATGAGACACAATAACACTTTTAAAGTGATGTTTTCTCACCCCATCTCTCTTCCTGTTGAGGGGGACTTGTGGTTGTTAAAGATACAGCTTCACACATTAACAGGAAATATAGTGACCAGTTAGTTATCTCCTAGCCTTGCTAACGTTAGCCAGCTAGCTAATGTTAGTAGAATTCATATGTTTAGGACATTCGTAACATATACAAATTGTAATTCGTAACATGTCATACAAAATGTAATTTGTAACATCATAGAAATTGTAATTTGTAACATACCAAATGGATCATGGACATCCACAACTTGATACATATCATATGATACCTATCATATTACACTAAATGGAGTGACTCGGATTTACGTACAGAATAATAAGAAATGCAATGAGACCAGGTTGGAAATACACATTGGCGATTTGCATTGGACTTTATGAACATTAAAATGAATGTTTCTGCAGTTAGTATACATCCTAAAATACAGAGCCTCGAACATTTCAGAACATTTAACCTCTAGTCTTAAAGGAACAACGTTTGTTACAGTTTATTTTACTCAGTTGAATTTTGAAGCCTTGGAGCATGGGGCATCGACCAACCTCATCACATTAACATGAGGTACAATTGTTTATGCGGCAAGTGGAAGGATAATAACCATTAGTTTAAACTTCCACGTGTGTGTCTCTATGACTACGGTGTATTTACCAGTGTTCTGAGATTCAGGTTGTTTATCTATGGTCCTGTTCACAGTATCCTGTCCACAGCTCTTCCTGTCTACATTAGCATAGATCTCCTCAGACTGCTCCATATAAAGGCTAATTCTAATTACTACCTTAAAATATACTTTGGTACTTTGTTTCTACACACAGTACAACAGACAGTATATTATGTTTTATATCCTGTTAAACAGCTGCTTTAGTTTATCAGTCTGTTGTGTCTGAGAACGTACAGTGTTACAGGTGTAGGGAGGACTTCACACCTTAACCGGTGGTTTGAGCAGACAGCAACCTCCAGGAAGAGACACAACAGCAGATAGACACCATGATGAGTGTGTGGGTATGTAGCAGACAGCAACCTCCAGGAAGAGACACATAGCAGATAGACACCATGATGAGTGTGTGGATATGTAGTAGACAGCAACCTCCAGGAAGAGACACAACAGCAGATAGACACCATGATGAGTGTGTGGGTATGTAGCAGACAGCAACCTCCAGGAAGAGACACAACAGCAGATAGACACCATGATGAGTGTGTGGATATGTAGCAGACAGCAACCTCCAGGAAGAGACACAACAGCAGATAGACACCATGATGAGTGTGTGGGTATGTAGCAGACAGCAACCTCCAGGAAGAGACACAACAGCAGATAGACACCATGATGAGTGTGTGGGTATGTAGCAGACAGGTCCACTGGTGTATGGTGCATTGTGTTGCCGTTGGTAACCTACACGTTGTCCCTTGTACAGTGAAGGTTGTGAGTCATTCTCATCTTCTATTAGCATTGTTTTTTTTGTATGTATGTGTGTGTGTGTGTGTGTGTGTGTGTGTGTGTGTGTGTGTGTGTGTGTGTGTGTGTGTGTGTGTGTGTGTGTGTGTGTGTGTGTGTGTGTGTGTGTGTGTGTGTGTGTTTCCTCTCAGTAATGTTCTGCCCTCTGCGTGTGTCCAGGTCACACTGTTTTAAGTATCCAATCACATTCAATCAGGAAGCTGGTAGACCTTGTTAAAGAACTTTGTTCCTTCATTTATTAATCTGTGCTTTGTTATTCTTATTATTAAAGTGATAAGCATAGGCTAATAATTGGTCCCACTTTTTTGCAAAATCACATGACATGTTTCTAATAAAAATAATGAAGAATCATTTTCCAGAGTACAGTATGACTACATACTCTCCTCTAAATCTAAACACAACAATTATTTGTCTTATCTCTTAATTTTCATCTTCCTCCTCTATGTCTCTCTCTGACATTAAGGCTCTATCTCAATTAGTCTCTCCTCTCATCCTATCTCCTCACCTCCTCATATCTACTCCTTTCTCCTCTCCTCCCATCTCCTCTTATCTCCTCTCCTCCGATCTCCTCTCTTCCCATCCTCTTATCTCTTCTCCTCCTATCTCCTCTGCTCTTATCTCCTCTCCTCCATATCACTCTATCCAACAATCAACATAGTATTGACTACCAGCTAGCTAATGTTAGTAGAATTCATATCATTAGGACATTCGTAACATATTGTATGTTTTTGCAAATTTGTAACATATCATACACATTGTAATTTGTAACATATCATACAAAATGGATGATGGTCATCCACACATTGATACATACCATATGAAAGGTAATATATCATATTAAAATGGAGTGTCTCTGATTTACGAACAGAATAATACAAAATGTTTTGAGACTAGGTGTAACGAACGTCTACTTCGTCCTCCTCCTCAGACGAGGAGAGGAGAGAAGGATCAGATGACCAAAATGCAGCGTGGTAATTAGACATATTTATTTCAAAAAAACAGACGAAGACGAAAAACTCTTAAACAAACTACAAAACAACAAACGATGTAGACAGACCTGGACTTAGAACTTACATACAACGAAGAACGCACGAACAGGTACAGACTACAAACAAACGAACGAACGAACGATACAGTCCCGTGTGGTAACAAACATACAAACACCGTAAACAACCACCCACAACAAACAATGTGAAACAACCTACCTTAATATGGTTCTCAATCAGAGGAAACGTAAACCACCTGCCTCTAATTGAGAACCATATCAGGTAACCCATTAACCAACATAGATACACATAACATAGAATGCCCACCCCAACTCACGCCCTGACCGACTAAACACATACAAAACAACAGAAAACAGGTCAGGAACGTGACACTAGGTTGGACTAGGTTGGACTTATCGGCATAGTAATTACTAGACTACCAGAAAAACAATGAGAGAGAGCTTCCAATCATGTTCCTAAAAATATGTTTTGACTCATGGATGTCATTCCATGAGAACTGTAGATGTATTATAGAAGCCAAGTACTATTTGCATTTGAAAATGTAATGGAAAGAGAGACAAAATGTGTTGATAATGGTATGCTCATCTTTGACAGTGTCTTTAAAGCTGTAAAAACATAGGACTATGTCTATAATTGAGGAGGATGTTTGTATTACAGTGTCTGACTGTCTGGATCTCTGTGTTGTTTAGGTACTGGCAGACGGACTGTGTTGAGACAAACTATGGACTAGATGACCCTGTAAAGACATGGAATGATGACAATTGTGGCAAATATCAAAACTGGATATCTCTCGCTCTCTCGCTCTCTCGCTCGCGCTCTCATATACAAAAATAGAACACGTATGCATTCTTGTGTCCGTGCTGTGTGTATGTGTGAGAGATTTTTACAGTGGTTATTGTTAGACCATTATCTGCAGGACAATATAAATCATTCCATGTCTCTACATGGTCACCTTGTCCAGAGTATATCTCAACACAGTCCTACTGCCCAGGGAATGGGACTTGCTATTTGTGATGATGGACAGGACACTATGATACCAGGAAGATATAGATCATAGAGGGGAAGTGGACAACAAAGGCTAGTTGTTAACATATATTAAATATCATATGTAACAGCCCCAAGATAATTCAGGGAGTTTCCAGAACTCCTCCTTCCTTTCACCTTTCTGCTGATCTGGACCCTCTGTTTACTCCCAAATATACATCAACATGTTCAGGAGGTCCAGGACTAAAAACATGGGTCATTATAATGTCCATACAATAGATGTAACACTACAAACTGCTCCAATTGTATATTGCGGTTGGGTTGTCTTAACCAGTGAGGATGAGATGACAACAGAAACCACCGTGGCTCTCCTCTACATTTACCTTTTAGTAATTTTTTTAAATGTTAACTAGGTAAGTAAATTAAGAACAAGTTCTTATTTACAATGACAACCTACCCCGGCCAAACCTCCCCCTAACCCGGACGACGCTGGGCCAATTGTGCGCCGCCCTATGGGACTACTGATCATGGTCGTTTGTTATACAGCCTTGGATTGAACACAGGTCTGTAGTGACGGCTCTTGCACTTCAATGCAGTACTTAAGACCGCTGCGCCGCTCACCCCCCCATTTAGCAGACTATGTTATCCAGAGTGACTTACAAAAGTATGTTTAAGTGCCTTGCTCAAGGGCACATCGACAGATTTTTCACGTAGTCGGCTCAGGAATTCGATCCAGCAACCTTTCGGTTACAAATAAATCTGTTTAATGTGTAGTGTGTGTGTGTGTGTATGTATGTTCATGCAATCTTACCTGAAGCAACAACTCCATCTCTTGAACTGGGCTTGAAGGTTCTTACGTTGGAATATAATTGGCCGTCAATGTCTGTGTTCTTCATTGCATCAGGCTCATCGTCTTCAAATCCATCTGAGTTTTCATAGACTCCCTCTGACATCTTAACACACTTGTGCTCAAATACAGTAACTTCTACTTCTAACCTCAACTCTAATGTTCGTCTGTAGCTGTGTCTTCTCCCTGCACTGTCCTGGGTCTCTGTGACTTTAGGTAGTGAAACTATCTGTCATCCACAGTGGATGATAAATTGTGAAATCAACACAACACTGGCCACCATGTGACTCCCACCAGCCTTAGTTTGATAATATACTACATGATATGACTCCCACCAGCCTTAGTGTGATAATATACTACATGATATGACATTATATCATGCTATGTGATGTATGTGTGAATTCACAGGGTCCCAATGTTGGATCTGCTAAAATAAATTGGGATATTTTTAATTTACATGTACACTACATATATTCTGACTGACTTTATACTAGCCTTCAATGGAGAGCACATTATGGCTCTCACTCTGTGACTGGAAGTGTAGGGAGAAGTTGATCTTGGGTCAGTTTTGCATTTCCACCACAAATGGTTAAGGTTAAGATTGGGGGAAAGAAACCTGTTCCTAGATCTGTACCTAGGGGAAACCTCCCCCCGTGTTGTGACCGGCCACCAATGGCCATATAGGGTTCTTTGTTCTATCTATGCTGACTGTGAATAGTTACTCAGAATGAAAAAGCAGAAGTTCTGACAATATCTCCATAGTTTCAGTTTTAAGGGAATCGAAAGAATAAAAACCCTTCACATGTTTTATGCCAAAACATTCATATTTCCACCCTGTCTTTCAGTACAACATAACATATACATACTGGTTACATCTAATGACACAACTCTCTCTGCACTGATTCCACTGTTCCACATGACATCTACCTACATGAACTATTATACAACTCTACAGCTCTACTCTATTCCACAGGAGGAGAGAAAGCATCACACAGATCCTGAGATACAGGTACAGAATCAAAGGTGGCCCTCAGGTGGATGTAGTACTAACTACAGGTACAGCTGTAGTGTTGGTGACAGAGACCTGGGTGGATGTAGTACTAACTACAGGTACAGCTGTAGTGTTGGTGATAGAGACCTGGGTGGATGTAGTACTAACTACAGGTACAGCTGTAGTGTTGGTGACAGATACCTGGGTGGATGTAGTACTAACTACAGGTACAGCTGTAGTGTTGGTGACAGAGACCTGGGTGGATGTAGTACTAACTACAGGTACAGCTGTAGTGTTGGTGATAGAGACCTGGGTGGATGTAGTACTAACTACAGGTACAGCTGTAGTGTTGGTGACAGAGACCTGGGTGGATGTAGTACTAACTACAGGTACAGCTGTAGTGTTGGTGACAGAGACCTGGGTGGATGTAGTACTAACTACAGGTACAGCTGTAGTGTTGGTGACAGAGACCTGGGTGGATGTAATACTAACTACAGGTACAGCTGTAGTGTTGGTGACAGAGACCTGGGTGGATGTAATACTAACAACAGGTACAGCTGTAGTGTTGGTGACAGAGACCTGGGTGGATGTAGTACTAACTACAGGTACAGCTGTTGTGTTGGTGACAGAGACCTGGGTGGATGTAGTACTAACTACAGGTACAGCTGTAGTGTTGGTGACAGAGACCTGGGTGGATGTAGTAGTTTCCCAAGATGCTTTTGGGAAACGGGGCCCTGGGTTGTAGAGCTCACAACTACCCCAACAGAGTCCTTCACTGAGCCCAGACACACACTCATGTTGCCTGCCCTGTCCTCTACCACCAGTTCTAACTACTTTGAACAGCAGGTGGCACTGCAGTCCACAGGGTCATTTTTTTTGGCTCTGGGGCCCACCGCCATAGAACTGTTGAGGGTCCCTTTGCCCGGGCATAGGGTGATGCAGATGATGCCTGTCTCGTTGACACCGTCGGTGAGGTTGGCAGAGCGCTGCCAGTTTGAGGAGCTGCATGCTGCCGGGCAGTCAGAGGAGACCACTGAGGTATAATAACAACAGTTTTAGTAGCTGCATGCTGCCGGACAGTCAGAGGAAACCACTGAGGTGTAATAACAACAGTTTGAGGAGCTGCATGCTAACAGGCAGTCAGAGGAGACCACTGAGGTAAAATAACAACAGTTTGAGGAGCTGCATGCTAACGGGTAGTCAGAGGAGACCACTGAGGTACAATAACAACAGTTTGAGGAGCTGCATGCTAACGGGCAGTCAGAGGAGACCACTGAGGTACAATAACAACAGTTTGAGGAGCTGCATGCTAACGGACAGTCAGAGGAGACCACTGAGGTATAATAACAACAGTTTGAGGAGCTGCATGCTAACGGACAGTCAGAGGAGACCACTGAGGTATAATATCAAATCAAATCAAGTTTATTTTATATAGCCCTTCGTACATCAGCTAATATCTCGAAGTGCTGTACAGACACCCAGCCTAAAACCCCAAACAGCAAGCAATGCAGGTGTAGAAGCACGGTGGCTAGGAAAAACTCCCTAGAAAGGCCAAAACCTAGGAAGAAACCTAGAGAGAAACCAGGCTATGAGGGGTGGCCAGTCCTCTTCTGGCTGTGCTGGGTGGAGATTATAACAGAACTATGCCAAGATGTTCAAAATGTTCATAAGTGACAAGCATGGTCAAATAATAATCATGAATAATTTTCAGTTGGCTTTTCATAGCCGATCATCAAGAGTTGAAAATAGCAGGTCCGGGACAGGTAGCGGTTCCATAACCGCAGGCAGAACAGCTGAAACTGGAATAGCAGCAAGGCCAGGTGGACTGGGGACAGCAAGGAGCCATCACGCCCGGCAGCCCCGACGCACGGTCCCAGGGCTCAGGTCCTCCGAGAGAGAGAAAGAGAGAGAGAAGGAGAGAATTAGAGAGAGCCAAGATTTTCAAAATGTTCTTAAATGACAAGCATGGTCAAATAATAATCAGGAATAAATGTCAGTTGGCTTTTCATAGCCGATCATTAAGAATTGAAAACAGCAGGTCTGGGACAGGTTGGGGTTCCATAACCGCAGGCAGAACAGTTGAAACTGGAATAGCAGCAGGGCCAGGCGGACTGGGGACAGCAAGGAGTCATCATGCCCGGTAGTCCTGACGTATGGTCCTAGGGCTCCGGTCCTCCGAGAGAGAGAAAGAAAGAGAGAAGGAGAGAATTAGAGAGAGCCAAGATTTTCAAAATGTTCATAAATGACAAGCATGGTCAAATAATAATCAGGAATAAAAGTCAGTTGGCTTTTCATAGCCGATCATTAAGAGTTGAACAGGTAGGGGTTCCATAACAGCAGGCAGAACAGTTGAAACTGGAACAGCAGCAAGGCCAGGTGGACTGGGGACAGCAAGGAGTCATCATGCCCGGTTTGCCGTGACGTATGGTCCTAGGGCTCAGGTTCTCCGAGAGAGAGAAAGAAAGAGAGAACGAGAGAATTAGAGAGAGCATACTTAAATTCACACAGGACACTGGATAAGATAGGAGAAGTACTCCAGGTATAAACAACTGACCCTAGCCCCCCGACACATAAACTACTGCAGCATAAATACTGGAGGCTGAGACAGGAGGGGTCAGGAGACACTGTGGCCCCATCCGATGATACCCCCGGACAGGGCCAAACAGGAAGGATATAACCCCACCCACTCTGCCAAAGCACAGCCCCCACACCACGAGAGGGATATCTTCAACCACCAACTTACAATCCTGAGACAAGGCCGAGTATAGCCCTCAAAGATCTCCACCACAGCACAAACCAAGGGGGGGCGCCAACCCAGACAGGAAGATCACGTCAGTAACTCAACCCACTCAAGTGACGCACCCCTCCTAGGGACGGCATGAAAGAGCACCAGTAAGCCAGTGACTCAGCCCCTGTAATAGGGTTAGGGGCAGAGAATCCCTGTGGAGAGAGGGGAACCGGCCAGGCAGAGACAGCAAGGGCGGTTCGTTGCTCCAGAGCCTTTCCGTTCACCTTCACACTCCTGGGCCAGACTACACTCAATCATATGACCTACTGAAGAGATAAGTCTTCAGTAAAGACTTAAAGGTTGAGACCGAGTCTGCGTAATAACAACAGTTTGAGGAGCTGCATGCTAACGGGCAGTCAGAGGAGACCACTGAGGTATAATAACAACAGTTTTAGTAGCTGCATGCTAACGGGCAGTCAGAGGAGACCACTGAGGTACAATAACAACAGTTTGAGGAGCTGCATGCTAACGGACAGTCAGAGGACACCACTGAGGTACAATAACAACAGTTTCAGGAGCTGCATGCTAACGGACAGTCAGAGGAGACCACTGAGGTATAATAACAACAGTTTGAGGAGCTGCATGCTAACGGACAGTCAGAGGAGACCACTGAGGTATAATAACAACAGTTTGAGGAGCTACATGCTAACAGACAGTCAGAGGAGACCACTGAGGTATAATAACAACAGTTTTAGTAGCTGCATGCTAACGGACAGTCAGAGGAGACCACTGAGGTATAATAACAACAGTTTGAGGAGCTGCATGCTAACAGACAGTCAGAGGAGACCACTGAGGTATAATAACAACAGTTTGAGGAGCTGCATGCTGCCGGGCAGTCAGAGGAGACCACTGAGGTATAATAACAACAGTTTTAGTAGCTGCATGCTAACGGGCAGTCAGAGGAGACCACTGAGGTATAATAACAACAGTTTGAGGAGCTGCATGCTAACGGACAGTCAGAGGAGACCACTGAGGTATAATAACAACAGTTTGAGGAGCTGCATGTTAACGGGCAGTCAGAGGAGACCACTGAGGTATAATAACAACAGTTTGAGGAGCTGCATGCTGCCGGGCAGTCAGAGGAGACCACTGAGGTGTAATAACAACAGTTTGAGGAGCTGCATGCTAACGGGCAGTCAGAGGAGACCACTGAGGTATAATAACAACAGTTTGAGGAGCTGCATGCTAACGGACAGTCAGAGGAGACCACTGAGGTATAATAACAACAGTTTGAGGAGCTGCATGCTAACGGGCAGTCAGAGGAGACCACTGAGGTATAATAACAACAGTTTGAGGAGCTGCATGCTAACGGGCAGTCAGAGGAGACCACTGAGGTATAATAACAACAGTTTGAGGAGCTGCATGCTAACGGGCAGTCAGAGGAGACCACTGAGGTATAATAACAACAGTTTGAGGAGCTGCATGCTAACGGACAGTCAGAGGAGACCACTAAGGTATAATAAGAACCCGTTGTTATCAAGGTAATCACATGTATATCTGGGTTGCATCCGGTTTACTCAGCCCAACATCACATGCACAGTAGCACTCAGTGCACCCTGGGAGCAGCGCGAGCAGTGATGTCGTCATTACGTCATCAGAAACATGGCAGACATTAGATGAATATACATTTTTGTAAATATTTTTTATCGGCCTCAGTGATAATTATCTGAATAATTCAATGGATATATTGTGCACAAAGGTGATGACTAAAGTGTCTTATTACACATTTTCAAGTCTGACTGCCTAGCGTCTGTTAAACTGCAGTACCGAAACAAAACTGTTGGAGCAATCGAAACAGTGCTTCTAGACCAGTAACCCTTTTCCTCTTGGAGGAGATGCCTGGTAGCCCTCACTGGGGAGTGGTAAATATCATATGTAACAGCCCCAAGATAATTCAGGGAGTTTCCAGAACTCCCCCTTCCTTTCTGCTGATTTGGACCCTCTGTTTACTCCCAAATATACATCAACATGTTCAGGACTACAAACATGGGTCATTATTTTTTACCTTTATTTAACTAGGCAAGTCAGTTAAGAACAACTTCTTATTTTCAAAGACAGCCTAGGAACAGTGGGTTAACTGCCTGTTTAGGGGCAGAACAACAGATTTGTACCTTGTCAGCTCAGGGATTTGAACTTGCAACCTTTCAGTTACTAGCCCAACACTCTAACCACTAGGCTACCCTATAATATCCATACAATTGCTTTGACAGTACAAACTGCTCAAGTGGATTTTGAGGGTGAGTAGTCTTAACCAGTGAGGATGAGATGGCGACATAATTGGCCACAGCCCACTTCTCTCCTAATGAACCTGATTGGTTGAGTTTGAGTGACTGCTGGTTGAACCACTGAAAATACCCACTTCACTTCCCTCTTTTGTTACCCATATAAGGGAACAGCAGTTAAATGTGAGCATTTGATATTGTGCCTAAATGTAACTTGACAACAAAGACTGACTGTCAAAAATTATTAAGTAACATCCATTGATACCCTTTGATATCTCTACTACACTCATTGATTGGTGATACAGTCAACTCCTATACAGTGTATGTAATGGTGGTTTGGTACTGTTGAGAATGTTATCACCAGGCCTAAATTGGAGCTTGTAAATATCTGTAGCAAGTAAGAAGATTGCATTTTATCTGGAAATGGTGAAATGCACTGCATGCAGAGTGTTGACAAAATCAAATGTACTTGATGTTGACTCATACACAGGAAGTTATGTCAGGAAATAAGTAAGGCTTTTATTAATATGCTAATACAAAGAAATACAACATGTGAGTTGGTTTGAGACACAGAGAGAGAGAACTGTAGGTTGCTGTATGTATTACAGTATGTTGTCATGGTGATGTTGAAATGCTTTCTCACAAATCCAGTTGAGTTTGCTGTCACATGACAAGTCATTCCATGCCTTCAGAGGACTCTGATCTTCGTGTATCTCAGCACAGTCCTCGTTCCCAGTAGGACCTGCATTATCAGGCTGCTTGTCATACCAGTACCTAAAGGGTTAAAAACAGTCAGATAGCATGGTTAATACCAGTACCTACAGGGTTAAAAACACTCAGATATCATGGGTAATACCAGTACCTACAGGGTTAAAAACAGTCAGATATGATGGTTAAGACCAGTACCTACAGGGTTAAAAACAGTCAGATATCATGGTTAATACCAGTACCTACAGGGTTAAAAACAGTCAGATATCATGGTTAATACCAGTACCTACAGGGTTAAAAACAGTCAGATATCATGGTTAATACCAGTACCTACAGGGTTAAAAACAGTCAGATATCATGGGTAATACCAGTACCTACAGGGTTAAAAACAGTCAGATATCATGGTTAATACCAGTACCTACAGGGTTAACAACAGTCAGATATCATGGTTAATATCAGTACCTACAAGGTTAACAACAGTCAGACATAATTTAGAACATCACAATCCTAAATAATATACAGACATGTTTCATAGTTAACTGTGTTGCCTGCCATCAATGACAATTACCTCTATAGAAAAAGGTTGATTGTTTTATTGACAGATTAGTTATCATCTCTCACCCTGTGGTCAGTGGGGTGCCGTCCACCCATTTCCAGGTCCCCTCCTTAACAGAGTCAGTCAGACCAATCCAGACTCTCTTCTTGAGGTTGAAGAGAAACTCCTGTTGTTGAGAAAGATAAATATATAATAATGTTTGATCATTTCTACCCATCTCTCTCTCTATCTCTCTCTCTCACCTGTTCCTCTCTGCTGTTTATGATCACCAGGTCTGCTCCTCTCTCCAGACAGTCCTGTCTGCTCTTCTCCCAGGTTTTCTCAGTCGTCTCAGAGAGGAAGTACCAACTGGATTCAAATTTCTGCCAGCCTTCAGGACAGGTTTGTTCTACAAGAATATAACATGAATTTCCTTCAACTTATCACCCTGGATACTTAATGAAAGAATACAGACACACTATACAGTTTGTTGGATGAATGATAATTTGTTACTGTAGGTTTACTCACTGCAATTGGTAAGCCTCCCGCTAAGAAAATCTCTCTCAGTCTGTAGTTGGTCTCTTTCTTTAGTCAGGTTGTTGTTACTGGTCTGTAGCTGGTCTCTCTCTTTAGTCATGGTGATGTAAATTGTCTGTAGCTGGTCTCTCTCTTTAGTCAGGTTGTTGTAACTGGTCTGTAACTGGTCTCTCTCTGTAGTCAGGTTGTTGTTACTGGTCTGTAGCTGGTCTCTCTCTTTAGTCAGGTTGTTGTAACTGTTCTGTAGCTGGTCTCTCTCTGCAGATGATTTCTTTGAGACGTTGCTGTCTGCAACAACAATAAAGACGAAGTTGCTTACTAAAATAGATCATATCAGAACTATTACATCTGAATTATAAGAACTATTTAAACAGTGAACAAAAATATAAATGCAACATGTGTTGGTCCCATGTTTCATGAGATGAATTAAAAGTTCCCAGAAATGTTCCATATGCACAAAAAAGCTTATTTCTCTCAAATGTGTTTACATCCCTGTTCGTCAGCATTTATCCTTTGCCAAGATAATCTATCCACCTAACAGGTGTGGCATATCAAGAAGCTGATTAAACAGCATGATCATTACACAGGTGCACCTTGTGCAGCAGAGGATAAAAGGCCTCTTTAAAATATGTAGTTTTGCCACAGATGTCTCAAGTTTTGAGGGAACGTGCATCTGGCATGCTAACTGCAGGAATGTCCACCAGAGCCGTTGTCAGATAAATTAATGTTCATTTCTCTAACATAAGCTGACTCCAATGTTGTTTTAGAGAATTTGGCAGTACGTTCAACTGGCCTAACAACAGCAGACCACATGTAACCATGCCACCCCATGACCTCCACATCTGTCTTCTTCACCTGTTGGATCGTCTGAGGGAGGGTGCTGAGGAGTATTTCTGTCTGTTATAAAGCCCTTTTGTGGGGAAAAACTCATTCTGATTGGCTGGGCCTGGTTCCCCAGTAGTTGGAATCTGGCTGCCAAGTGGGTGGACCTATGCCCTCCAAGGCCCACCCATGGCTGAACCTCTGCCAGTCATGTGACATCCGTAGATTAGGGCCTAATTAATTTAATTCCATTGACTGACATGAACTGTAACTTATAAAATCTTAGAAATGTTTGCATGTTGCATTTATATTGTTGTTTAGTATAGATATACTGTAGACTTACATTGGAAAGACTGGCCTATGATCCCAGCCAGTAGGAGAACACACAGCAGCCCCAGACACGCTGCAGCAATTCCAGAGAGTCTCTTCCACCACTGAAAATGTACTGAATCACAAATGATTAAAGATCTTTGGTAATGTGTTTTACTGTATCATCCAGGATTGGGACAAATACATCTGTAGTACTACAGGATAATCTCACCTGTTATATGTATTGTGTGTGTGATTTATTTGCGTGAGTGTGTGTGTGTGTGTGTGTGTGTGTGTGTGTGTGTGTGTGTGTGTGTGTGTGTGTGTGTGTGTGTGTGTGTGTGTGTGTGTGTGTGTGTGTGTGTGTGTGTGTGTGTGTGTGTGTGTGTGTGTGTGTGTGTGTGTGTGTGTTTTACCTGAGTGCTGGTCTCCTGGTCCATTATTAGGAGCAGTGTCTGCTGTCTCTTCTCTCTTGGTGCTGGTCTCACCGTCTCTCAGGGTGTCTGCACTGACGTAGATATCCACAATCCTCTCCTCCATCTCACCTCTGTTAAACTTGACCTTCTTGTTCATATCTGGCTCAGCATTGATGGCCTCAGACATCTCCAAAAACGTATTGTGTTTTCTGTCTGTACTCGGGTTCTGGTACTATCGTTGCCCTTCTGTCTCTGTCTGTTTCTGTCTCTGCTCTGGGTCTGTGACTAACTGTTTATGATGTCATCCTCAGAATAAAATGGAAATATAGAAAGAGGAAGATAATAAAAGTGTAACATGGTGGTTGAGGTTGGGACCATTTCTGCACCAGTTTAACTTTATAGCTGATTCCTGAGAACAGAGGACTTACTTATCAGGAGAAACTGTATAACCTCATGTTGTGTCTAATGTCCTGACCTCATGTTGTGTCTAATGTCCTGACCTCATGTTGTGTCTAATGTCCTGACCTCATGTTGTGTCTAATGTACTGACCTCATGTTGTGTCTAATGTCCTGACCTCATGTTGTGTCTACTGTACTGACCTCATGTTGTGTCTAATGTCCTGACCTCATGTTGTATCTAATGTACTGACCTCATGTTGTGTCTAATGTCCTGACCTCATGTTGTGTCTAATGTACTGACCTCATGTTGTGTCTAATGTACTGACCTCATGTTGTGTCTAATGTCCTGACCTCATGTTGTGTCTAATGTCCTGACCTCATGTTGTGTCTAATGTCCTGACCTCATGTTGTGTCTAATGTACTGACCTCATGTTGTGTCTAATGTCCTGACCTCATGTTGTGTCTAATGTCCTGACCTCATGTTGTGTCTAATGTCCTGACCTCATGTTGTGTCTAATGTCCTGACCTCATGTTGTGTCTAATGTCCTGACCTCATGTTGTGTCTAATGTACTGACCTCATGTTGTGTCTAATGTCCTGACCTCATGTTGTGTCTAATGTACTGACATCATGTTGTGTCTAATGTCCTGACCTCATGTTGTGTCTAATGTACTGACCTCATGTTGTGTCTAATATAGTGACCTCATGTTGTCTACTGTACTGACCTCATGTTGTGTCTAATGTCCTGACCTCATGTTGTGTCTAATGTACTGACCTCATGTTGTGTCTAATGTACTGACCTCATGTTGTGTCTAATGTACTGAGCTCATGTTGTGTCTAATGTCCTGATCTCATGTTGTGTCTAATGTCCTGACCTCATGTTGTGTCTAATGTACTGAGCTCATGTTGTGTCTAATGTCCTGATCTCATGTTGTGTCTAATGTCCTGAGCTCATGTTGTGTCTAATGTCCTGATCTCATGTTGTGTCTAATGTACTGACCTCATGTTGTGTCTAATATACTGACCTCATGTTGTCTACTGTACTGACCTCATGTTGTGTCTAATGTACTGACCTCATGTTGTGTCTAATGTACTGACCTCATGTTGTGTCTAATGTCCTGACCTCATGTTGTGTCTAATGTACTGACCTCATGTTGTGTCTAATGTTCTGACCTCATGTTGTGTCTAATGTACTGACCTCATGTTGTGTCTAATGTCCTGACCTCATGTTGTGTCTAATGTTCTGACCTCATGTTGTGTCTAATGTAATGACCTCATGTTGTGTCTAATGTACTAACCTCATGTTGTGTCTAATGTCCTGACCTCATGGTGTGTCTAATGTACTGACCTCATGTTGTGTCTAATGTCCTGACCTCATGTTGTGTCTAATGTACTGACCTCATGTTGTGTCTAATGTACTGACCTCATGTTGTGTCTAATGTACTGACCTCATGTTGTGTCTAATGTACTGACCTCATGTTGTGTCTAATGTACTGACCTCATGTTGCGTCTAATGTACTGACCTCATGTTGTGTCTAATGTACTGACCTCATGTTGTGTCTAATGTACTGACCTCATGTTGTGTCTAATGTCCTGACCTCATGTTGTGTCTAATGTACTGACCTCATGTTGTGTCTAATGTACTGACCTCATGTTGTGTCTAATGTCCTGACCTCATGTTGTGTCTAATGTACTGACCTCATGTTGTGTCTAATGTACTGACCTCATGTTGCGTCTAATGTACTGACCTCATGTTGTGTCTAATGTACTGACCTCATGTTGTGTCTAATGTACTGACCTCATGTTGTGTCTAATGTACTGACCTCATGTTGTGTCTAATGTACTGACCTCATGTTGTGTCTAATGTCCTGACCTCATGTTGTGTCTAATGTACTGACCTCATGTTGTGTCTAATGTACTGACCTCATGTTGTGTCTAATGTCCTGACCTCATGTTGTGTCTAATGTACTGACCTCATGTTGTGTCTAATGTACTGACCTCATGTTGTGTCTAATGTCCTGACCTCATGTTGTGTCTAATGTACTGACCTCATGTTGTGTCTAATGTACTGACCTCATGTTGTGTCTAATGTACTGACCTCATGTTGTGTCTAATATACTGACCTCATGTTGTCTACTATACTGACCTCATGTTGTGTCTACTGTACTGACCTCATGTTGTGTCTAATGTCCTGACCTCATGTTGTATCTAATGTACTGACCTCATGTTGTGTCTAATGTACTGACCTCATGTTGTGTCTAATGTACTGACCTCATGTTGTATCTAATGTACTGACCTCATGTTGTCTAATATTCTGGGGGGGGGCCCACGGCAGTGTGTTTTCATTGTTGATTTGAAACACATTTAACAATGAGTCTGTTGTACTGACTCCATGTTGTATCTGATGATGTGTGAAACACATTTAACAATGAGTCTGTTGTACTGACTCCATGTTGTATCTGATGATGTGTGAAACATACAGTAACTACTGGGACACTAAAGTTACAATCAGGAAATAAGTAGGAAACATTTTCATATGCAAATACAAACCATGTAATGTGTGTGTGTGTGTCCCCATTTCCAGGTCTCCTCTTCATCTATGTTAGTCAGGCCAATCCAGGCTCTCTTGTTAAGGTTGAAGAGAAATGTCTGTTGTTGAGAAAGATGTAGTTAACTACAAATGGTCTGTATGTGTAAAATAAAATACACTACTGACCAAGGAATGTTAGTCCAGAACCCGATCCAGCTCTCTGTCTCTGACACCTGTTCCTGTTCTCTGTTAATCATCACCAGAGGCCTCATCAACCGCAGACAAACACAAATCTGTTAGTAAACCATGACTTTGCGTCATTTCCACGCAAAGTCTGAGATTTATATGAATGTTTGCTTGTGTAACGACTCTCCTCCTCCTCTTCATCCGAAGAGGAGGAGCAGGGATTAAACCAAGGTGCAGCGGGTTGTGAATACATATAGATTTATTTGCTGACGAAGACGAACACAAAAACTTATACTTGCATAAACTACAAAACAACAAACGACGTTAAACAGACCTGAACTGGTGAACATAAAAAACAATGCACTCATGAACAGGAAAGAACGAACGAGAGACGAGACAGTACCGTGTGGTGCAATAAACACAGACACAGCGACAACCACCCACGACAAACAATGTGAAACAACCTCCCTATGTATGTCTCTCAATCAGAGGAAAACGAAAACACCTGCCTCTGATTGAGAGCCATACAAGGTCAATTAAACCTGACACTTAACATAGAACAAACACAGACTGCCCACCCATCTCACGTCCTGACCCACTAAACACAACAATACAAAAGGAAAACAAGGTCAGGAACGTGACAGAACCCCCCCCTTAAGGTGCGAACTCCGGACGCACCATAAAAAAAAGTATAGGGGAGGGTCTGGGTGGGCATCTGTCCGCGGCGGCGGCTCTGGCGCAGGACGTGGATCCCATCCCACCATAATAAATCCCCGCTTCTGTGGCCTCCTCAAGGTGGCGACCCTCGCCACCGACCTTGGACTGGGAACCCTAGACATGGGTCCCACTGGATTTAGGGGCAGCCCCGGACTGAGGGACGGCAGCTCCGGACTGAGGGACAACACCGGACTGGCTGGCGGATCCTGGCTGGCTGGCTCTGGCGGATCCTGGCTAGCTGGCTCTGGCTGGTCCTGGCTGGACGGCTCTGGCTGGTCCTGGCTGGACGGCTCTGGCTGGTCCTGGCTGGACGGCTCTGGCTGGTCCTGGCTGGACGGCTCTGGCTGGTCCTGGCTGGCGGAAAGCTCTGGCTGGTCCTGGCTGGCGGAAGGCTCTGGCTGATCCGGTCTGGCGGAAGGCTCTGGCTGATCCGGTCTGGCGGAAGGCTCTGGCTGATCCGGTCTGGCGGAAGGCTCTGGCTGATCCGGTCTGGCGGAAGGCTCTGGCTGATCCGGTCTGGCGGAAGGCTCTGGCTGATCCGGTCTGGCGGAAGGCTCTGGCTGATCCGGTCTGGCGGAAGGCTCTGGCTGATCCGGTCTGGCGGAAGGCTCTGGCTGATCCGGTCTGGCGGAAGGCTCTGTAGGCTCTTGGCAGACGGGCGGCTTTGCAGGCTCATGGCAGACGGGCGGCTTTGCAGGCTCATGACAGACGGGCAGCTTTGCAGGCTCATGACAGACGGGCAGTTCAGGCGCCGTTGGGCAGACGGACAGTTCAGGCGCCGCTGGGCAGACGGGCAGTTCAGGCGCCGCTGGGCAGACGGGCAGTTCAGGCGCCGCTGGGCAGACGGGCAGTTCAGGCGCCGCTGGGCAGACGGGCAGTTCAGGCGCCGCTGGGCAGATGGGCACACCTGTAGGGAGGAGACGGAGAGACAGCCTGGTGCGTGGGGCTGCCACAGGACCCACCAGGCTGGAGAGACCTACAGGAGGCTTGATGTTACGAGGCACCTGAAGGACCGGGCTGTGGGGGAGTACTGGAGCTCTGGTGCGCAGCCTTGGCACCACTCCCCCAGGCTGGAATACTACACCAGCCCGTACCCTCCAGAGTGCAGGCACAGGTTGAACCGGGCTGTGGATGAGCACTGGAGATCTAGTGCCTACTACGCGCACTTCTCTCTTAGGCTCCACTACCACATTTGCCCGGTACGAGCGGAGCGTAGGCATAGGACGCACTGCACCCTCCCAGCGCTCCGGAGACACAGCACGCAGAGCCGGCGCAGGATACCCTGGACCGAAACTGCGTACCGGAGACCAGACGCGCTGAGCAGGCACAATACGCCCCGGCTGGATGCCCACACTCACATGACACTTTCGGGGGGCTGCTCTATAGCGCACCAGGCTATGGGCACGCACTGGCGACACCGTGCGCTTAACCGCATAACACGGTGCCTGACCAGTGACGCGTTGCTTATAATAAGCACGAGGAGTGCGCTCAGGTCTGCTACCTGGCTTAGCCACACTCCTCTCTAGCCCCCCCCCAAAAAATCTGGGGTTGCCTCTCGTACCTGTCCCGCTGCCGTGCTGCCTCCTCATATCGCCGCCGTTCAGCTTTCGCTTTCTCCAGCTCAGCTTTGGGGCGGCGATACTCCCCAGCCTGTGCCCAGGGTCCTTCTCCGTTCAGGATCTCCTCCCATGTCCATGAATCCTGGGATCTCTGCGGTTGCTGTCCTTTTCCCCGCTGCTTGGTTCTGGTAATTTGGTGGGTGGTTCTGTAACGACTCTCCTCCTCCTCTTCATCCGAAGAGGAGGAGCAGGGATTAAACCAAGGTGCAGCGGGTTGTGAATACATATAGATGTATTTGCTGACGAAGACGAACACAAAAACTTATACTTGCATAAACTACAAAACAACAAACGACGTTAAACAGACCTGAACTGGTGAACATAAAAAACAATGCACTCATGAACAGGAAAGAACGAACGAGAGACGAGACAGTACCGTGTGGTGCAATAAACACAGACACAGCGACAGCCACCCACGACAAACAATGTGAAACAACCTCCCTATGTATGTCTCTCAATCAGAGGAAAACGAAAACACCTGCCTCTGATTGAGAGCCATACAAGGTCAATTAAACCTGACACTTAACATAGAACAAACACAGACGGCCCACCCATCTCACGTCCTGACCCACTAAACACAACAATACAAAAGGAAAACAAGGTCAGGAACGTGACAGCTTGAATTTATACACAGACATAACCATTTGTAGGAACAGTGAGTGTCAAGTGTTGGAATAAGGGAACTGCTTGTCAAGGATGGGGAAAATATATGTTGAAATTGTGTGAGTAATAATGGAGTTCTACTTCCATTGTGAATTAATGCAACAGATCTTGACAGACTAAATATAATTTCACCACATCAGTGCATTTGTTACGATAATAATCAATATAAAGTAGGGTAATATGTTCAATTAGAGACACGTGTTAAAGTTAAACCATTGTAGAAATACTATAAGACTGAGATAATGAAAATGGAATTAGAGATGCCTGATGTTGCTCTGTGTAACGGCTGTCGTCTTCCTCTTCCTCGGACGAGGAGAGGAGAGAAGGATCGATAACCCCCCCCTCAAGGTGCGTACTCCGGACGCACTACCAAAAGTCTAGGGGAGGGTCTGGGTGGGCATCTGACCACGGTGGTGGCTCAGGCTCTGGACGAGGTCCCCACCCCACCATAGTCAATCCCAGCTTCCGTAGCCTCCTCAAAATGACCACCCTCCAAATAACCCCACCTAAATTAAGGGGCAACACCAGAATGACTGGCGGATCCTGGCTGGCTGGCTCTGGCGGATCCTGGCTGGCTGGCTCTGGCTGGTCATGGCTCGCTGATGGCTCTGGACGGTCATGGCTGGCTGACTCTGGCGGATCCTGGCTGGCTGGCTCTGGCGGATCCTGGCTGGACGGCTCTGGCTGGTCCTGGCTGGACGGCTCTGGCTGGTCCTGGCTGGACGGCTCTGGCTGGTCCTGGCTGGACTGCTCTGGCTGGTCCTGGCTGGACGGCTCTGGCTGGTCCTGTCTGGTTTGCGGCTCTGGCAGATCCTGTCTGGTTGGCGGCTCTGGCAGATCCTGTCTGGTTGGCGGCTCTGGCAGATCCTGTCTGGTTGGCGGCTCTGGCAGATCCTGTCTGGTTGGCGGCTCTGGCAGATCCTGTCTGGTTGGCGGCTCTGGCAGATCCTGTCTGGTTGGCGGCTCTGGCAGATCCTGTCTGGTTGGCGGCTCTGGCAGATCCTGTCTGGTTGGCGGCTCTGGCAGATCCTGTCTGGTTGGCGGCTCTGGCAGATCCTGTCTGACGAATGGCTCTAGCGGCTCCTGACTGACTATCACTCTGACGGCTCGGGACAGACGGGCGGCTCTAATGGCTCGGGACAGACGGATGGCTCAGACGGCACTGGGCAGACGGATGGCTCAGATGGCGCTGGGGAGACGGATGGCTCAGATGGCGCTGGGGAGACGGATGGCTCAGATGGCGCTGGGGAGACGGATGGCTCAGATGGCGCTGGGGAGACGGATGGCTCAGATGGCGCTGGGGAGACGGATGGCTCAGATGGCACTGGGGAGACGGATGGCTCAGATGGCGCTGGGGAGACGGATGGCTCTGGCCGGATAAGGCGCACTGTAGACCTGGTGCGTGGTGCCGGAACTGGAGGCACCGGGCTAAGGACACGCACCTTCATGCTAGTGCGGGGAGCAGGAACAGGGCACACTGGACTCTCAAAACGTACTCTGTGCCTGGTGCGTGGTACCGGCACTGGTGGCACCGGGCTGAGTGCACGCACCTCAGGGAGAGTGCGTGGAGGAGGAACAGGGCTCTGAAAACGCACTGGAAGCCTGGTGCGTGGTGTAGGCACTGTTGGTACTAGGCTGGGGCGGGGAGGTGGCGCCGGAAATACCGGACCGTGCAGGCGTACTGGCTCTCTTGAGCATTGATCCTGCCCAACCTTACCTGGTTGAATACTCCCCGTCGCCCGACCAGTGCGGGGAGGTGGAATAACCCGCACCGGCCTATGTAGGCGAACCGGGGACACCATGCGTAAGGCTGGTGCCATGAATGCCGGCCCGAGGAGACGCACTGGAGACCAGACGCGTTGAGCCGGCTTCATGGCACCTGGCTCAATGCCCAATCTAGCCCTACCAGTGCGGGGAGGTGGAATAACCCGCACCGGGCTATGCACACGTACAGGAGACACCGTGCGCTCTACTGCGTAACACGGTGTCCGCCCGTACTCCCGCTCTCCATGGTTAGCCTGAGAAGTGGGCGCAGGTCTCCTACCTGCCCTTGGCCCACTACCTCTTAGCCGCCCCCAAGACATTTTTGGGTAGTACTCACGGGCTTTTCAGGCTTCCAGCCACGTCTCCTTGCTTCCTCCTCATATCGCCGCCTCTCTGCTTTCGCTGCCTCCAGCTCAGCTTTGGGGCGGCGATATTCTCCTGGTTGAGCCCAAGGTCCTTTTCCATCCAGCTCGTCCTCCCATGTCCAGTAGTCCTGGTTGCTCTGTTGAGCTCTCCCCCGCCGCTTGGTCCTAGGTTGGTGGGTGATTCTGTAACGGCTGTCGTCTTCCTCTTCCTCGGACGAGGAGAGGAGAGAAGGATCGGTGGACCAATACGCAGCGAGGTATGTTGACATAATGAATTTATTGAAAAGACGAAGACTGACACGAACTATACTTGACTTATACAAAATAACAAACAAACAACGTAGACAGACCTGATCATAGAACTTACATAAAACACGCAGAACTCACGAACAGGAACAGACTACAATAAACGAACCGAACAACCATAACAGTCCCGTGTGGTGCGCAGACACAAACACGGAAGACACAGGAGACAATCACCCACAAACAAACAGTGTGAACAGCCAACCTATATATGGTTCTCAATCAGAGGAAAACGTCAAACACCTGTCTCTGATTGAGAACCATATAAGGCTGATTACAAGACCTAAACATAGAAACACAAAACATAGAAATGCCCACCCACACTCACGCCCTGACCGACTAACACATACAAAACAACAGAAAATAGGTCAGGAACGTGACACTCTGTTAGAAGGTTTGTCACACACTGCATTACATGTTGTGTCTAATGCATTTACTGCATTTACACTTTTTTTACAGAAAGTACAGATTGGCTCATCATATATAATTCCCCAAACCAATCATATTGGATCTTTTCGAGGATTTAAGACCTACCTAAGAAAGGCAAAAACATGCCAGTCCGTTGCACATCAAGTGCCATCCAGCCTCAGGTTTTTGGCAACCGGCACTTTTCAGCAGGAGCTTGGCGATTTGGCATCCGACATCCCTTTATGAGCCAATGTTTTGGATTTAGTCATCAGCAAAATAAACTGTAACATACAATTTCCATAAGTCATCGCGCAACAGGTTGAAATCAATTGTTTTTTTTGCCATCAATGGATTTCCAATTACAAATGGATCAATAGACGGCACCCACATCCCCATCCCCATGCCAAAACCAGTTCAACTATGTGAACAGAAAAGGCTTACACTCTTAATGTGCAGGTGATAGGTTACATGACAACAAAACAGCGCTGCTGAATGTGCTGGCAGGTGGCCAGTTGGAATGCACACTCGTTCATTCTGTTCATGTTGGCCTATACACCTACAGTAGGGAGCTGTTGAGGATGGATACCTTATTGGTGAGTGTTGACTACTCATTTCAAGTAAATGTGCCATTGCTAAAGCAACTTGAATTGTCCTACTGATCCTCTCTTTGTAGCTATGTTTTTATTTTCACTGGTCAAACCACAACTGAGTGAGACCAATAAAACCTATTGGTTGACCTCAATCTCTGACACTAGCACCTGTATTACAGTCTGGATTATTATCATTTTAAGGTTCGTTTGGTTGTGCCTTTGTAGCCTATATCATGTATGGCGTTGTATATTCCCGTAGGCTTTAAAGGGTTTATTTTGACTCTATATGGTTAATTAGAGGCATTTCAATATCCAACTAGCCAAGGTTGTGCAAGAGCACTGAGGCTGAGAACAATTTGGTATTTTTCAAAGGTTATCTCCTATTGGTGTGATGGTGGTAGGATTGTTTTGATAAATCTAACTGTTTCTATTCATACCAACATTCTAAATTCAGTTCTAATGTAGTATTGATAAATGAGCCCCCAGGTCTATTACTCTCTTGATACAGTCCTGTCTGCTGTCCAGGTTTTGGTCTGGTGAAGATGTAGTACCATCTCTCTCCCTCTGTAGCTAGTCTCTCTCTAGTCAGATTTTTGTAACTGGTCTGTAGCTGGTCTCTCTCTGTAGTCAGGTTGTTGTAACTGGTCTGTAGCTGGTCTCTCTCTGTAGTCAGGTTGTTGTAACTGGTCTGTAGCTGGTCTCTCTCTGTAGTCAGGTTGTTATAACTGATCTGTAACTCGTCTTTCTTTAGTCAGGGTGTTGTAACTGGTCTCTGAGTTATTTGAGACGTTTGTCTCTCTCTGCAGCAGAGTTATTTGAGACGTTGTTATCATCAATAACAATAAAGAAGAAGTGGTTCACTAAAACAGATCATAACTGAACTAGCTGGTCTCTATCTGAAGTCAGGTTGTTGTAGCTGGTCTGTAGGTTGTCTATCATTAGTCAGGTTGTTGTAACTGGTCTCTCTCTTTAGTCAGGTTGTTGTAGCTAGTCTGTAGGTGGTCTCTCTTTAGTCAGGTTGTTGTAACTGGTCTCTCTCTTTAGTCAGGTTGTTGTAGCTGGTCTGTAGCTGATCTCGCTCCTCAGTCAAGTTGTGGTAGCTGGTCTGAAGGTGGTCTCTCTTTAGTCAGGTTGTTGTAACTGGTCTCTCTCTTTAGTCAGGTTGTTGTAGCTGGTCTGTACCTGGCCTCTCTCTTTAGTCAGGTTGTTGTAGCTGGTCTGTAGGTGGTCTCTCCTTAGTCAGGTTGTTGTATCTGGTCTCTCTCTTTAGTCAGTTTGTTTTAGCTGGTCTGTAGCTGATCTCTCTCTTTAGTCAGGTTGTTGTAGCTGTTCTGTAGCTGATCTCTCTTTTTAGTCAGGTTGTTGTAGCTGGTCTGTAACGGGCCTCTCTCTTTAGTCAGGTTGTTGTAACTGGTCTCTCTCTTTAGTCAGGTTATTGTAGCTGGTCTGTAGGTGGTCTCTCCTTAGTCAGGTTGTTGTATCTGGTCTCTCTCTTTAGTCAGGTTGTTGTAGCTGGTCTGTAGCTGATCTCTCTCTTTAGTCAGGTTGTTGTAGCTGGTCTGTAGCTGATCTCTCTTTTTAGTCAGGTTGTTGTAGCTGGTCTGTAACTGGCCTCTCTCTTTAGTCAGGTTGTTGTAACTGGTCTCTCTCTTTAGTCAGGTTATTGTAGCTGGTCTGTAGCTGATCTCTCTCTTTAGTCAGGTTGTTGCAACTGGTCTCTCTCTTTAGTCAGGTTGTTGTAGCTGGTCTGTAACTGGTTTCAGATTTTTAAAGTGTTTTACAGCGAAAACACAATATAGCATTATATTAGCTTACCACAATAGCCAGAAACACAAGCAATTTACCAGTAGCAAAGGTTAGCGATCGTAACAATCCAGCAAAAGATATATTATTTTTGACTAACCTGGATAAACTTCATCAGATGACAGTCCTGTAACCTCATATTACACAATGCATATAGGTTTTGTTCAAAAATGTGCATATTTAGCAGCACAAATCGTGGTTATACAATGTGATCAGTAGCAACATTTCATGCATTCTGGCCGGCGCCATCTTGGAGAGGCACCTAATCTAATCGATAAATAATCGAAAACTTGACAAAAAAATACAGGTTGGACAGCAAATGAAAGATGCATTAGTTATTAATGCAACCGCTGTGTTAGATTTTTAAAATTAACGTTACTAGACATACAGTGTGCGTTACAGCCAGACCAGTGCCGAAATGAATGGCGGACAAATCCTTTTACATTTTTCCACAGAAATACGAATAACATCATAAATAGCTCTTACTTTTGGACAGGCTTCCATCAGAATCTTGGGCAAGTTGTCCTTTGTCCAAAAGAATCGTTGCTCGGTTGTAAAACGTCGTCTTCAACTTTGGAACTAGCAGCTAACAATAGCTATGTGGCGCAGACATGCCCAAATCCTCAAAACGCAATACTAAGGAAATTCCGAAAATAGCAATATACTCGCATAAACTGATATAACTCGGTTTAAAATAACTTCGTTATGATGTTTCTAACACCTATATCGAATTAAATTACAGACGGATATATCTAAGGCCGATAACTGAGCGTTTCAAAATGCCATCCTGAGGTCTTGCTTTGCGTAATGACGAACGTCGAAAAGAGAGCTCCCTTTGTTCCTTGGGGCTTTATAAGGTCTGAGATCTACGTAGAAACTCCATTCCAATTCTCATTGGTTACTGTAGTAGGATTTCCTTCCCGGGTACATCTGCTGAGCTAGAGTGCTAATTTGCAGTTTGTCTCTAGGATTTTTGAACAAAACCATGTAGTTGGCATTCAAGCTAATGGTACGGCTATTTTTACCTTGGTGAAACACATTCTGGACCAAGTAAAGCACGGACAGGATTCTATGATGAGTATATTGGGTAAAAGCTTGTGCAATTTCGGGGGGTTCGCTACCCGCAAATAGCATATCGCCCAAAACAAGCAGATTGTTTTTATGTGGTGGGAGAAGTTCATCACCAGACAGAGATTCTGGTATTCCTTCAACAAACCTGATTTTTATTGTCTTCAATAATTCATCATACATAGGTTGGTAACAGGAATAACACCATACAATATTGTCAGGCTTTTGAGATAACACATGTTCAGAATTCTCTAAAATCCTTTTTACAAAAAAAGTTTTACTACTGTTTGAAGGGCCTGCAATTAAGGCCGAAAAAGGCAGTTGTAAACGTGGGTCAAAAACCTTGACAGCCGTCATTATATCTTAAGCTTTAAGACACACTGGGGTTGGGGGGCTTGTAGCATAAGTCAGTAGCCAAAGGGCAATGTGGTACCGTCAGGCAATAGCTGTCTCTTGTCATAGACTACCCTGAATCTTTTAGTGAGCGGGGCGTTTCTTAGATGGAACCCCTTTTTATCCCGCATTATTTTTTTGTAGGAGCTCAAAATCTATAAGTCACTATTCCTGTCATTTATGAACCCCTCGACCAAGCGCGTGATTGATTCCAAGTTTACACGCGGGGCATTTTCGTAGTTTTGAGTCACGCCTTTGGCTTTCAACACCACGTGATTGTCTTTAGTCCTAAAAGCATAGCTTTTGGGGCCACATGAGGACCATTGTGTAATATGGTCACCCTCTTCGAGTTCACTCGTTAAACCCCCAAGATAGTTGCTAAGTGGGGGGTTCCAATCCCCCTGTTTGCTTACATAGACCACAGAGTCTGTGTCGTGGTAAAGAACCCACCTCTGAAGCTGTTCCATGAGGGTGTACAGTTCAAGTCGGCCATAGGCTGTGGTAAATGCTGCAAGAAACACATTTACATTACCCGGGGGTAGAACCCATTTTTTGTGGCGCCGCCTTGCACCAATGCAATGTCTTGACTCAAGAATGAAAAATGTGAAATTTCGTATTGGTCCGAAAAAACAAATTCCAAAAATTCTTCGGGGTCTTTAATAATCGAAGTTGTTAGCATATTGCATCTCTGCGCTAATTTCCCCCAAAGGGAGTTCAAGTACAATTTCGACACATTTCTTTTGGTTTTGTTGACCTCTATTCTGTCAGGGTCAAGAAGTATGCATTCTCTGTCATGGTAGTCTTGAATGTACTTGTCTTTACTCTCTTGATCTGTGACCGATGCAGGATAGCCTGAAACCATCTGCTTGCATCTCAAGAAGGTCTTGATGTACTCTTTAAAAAGTGTGTCTGATTTCCTGGAAAAGTTCCACACTTCAAAGATGTTGGCCACACGATACCCCTTCTCTAAAGACTTAGAGAATTCAACGGTGACCCATACACCGGTCAGGGCTCTTTCTTGATCTGAGTGATCACAAGGGTTATCCTGGTTGTTGTTTTCACTGCATGTGCGACAAAGGGGAAAGAAAAGTTTTCCTTTAGGTCCCTTGTAAGGCAACACAGGTATAAATAGCCCCCTAGGCGGGTAGACAGTAGCTTTGATCAAACCAAAATAGTTTTGGGGTAAGTCAAAGTCGCGGTGAATAATTTCCGCATGCCCCAGAGGATAGCATGAGGATCTCATTACATGAGGATAAAGGGATGTAAAATCTACATATCCTATTGTCTCGTCGGGTTGAGCTACATACCGCAATGTCAAAGCATTGGTCCGGCCTCCATACAAGGCCTGTCGCGGTTCCAAGGGCTCTGGAGGGCCATAGTTGGTAAGGAAGGCCTGAACATGAGGATCAGACTTTTTGAGGGCTGTCCATTCCTGCTCCCACAAAACCACAACTTTTAACCCGTAAGTAGCCTGTAAAGAATTCAATTTGTTTTGAAACTCTTGGTACATTTGCCCAAAAGTCTTTTGGGTTAGGACACACATGGCCTGGGGCACAAAGCAAGATTTACAACCGTGGAAGAAACAACCGTTGTCCTCATACACTGTCTCAACCCCGTCAATCTGTGTGTAGCCATCTTCATGGTAAGAGACAAATGCCTTCTCCCCCCGATTCAAAGCATGTTGGATAAAAATGTCTTTATCCTGGGCCAAGTACTCCAACCATTGAATGGAACCACTAGAGTATGCCTTGAATTTGCGTCGGTAGTTGTCTGGCGATGGGATAGCTATAGATGCTGGAGTTAGATAGTGTGTACGGTAGGTTTTCATGCACGCGGATGCAATAGTTGTACAGCTCCAGGGGTCAATGCCCGCATCTTTGATTACCTCTTCTCTGAATCTGAGGCATCCTTCACGAAGTATAACCACGTCATTGTCACAGTATGATTCCATCTCTTTATGGAAATCAAAAGTGCCATGTCTTACTGTCTCGTACCACGTCATGAATCTCTCACGCTCTTTGGGAGACATTTGATCACACCCGTACATTTCGGGGCAGGAATAAGATCCTATATAATGTAGATTCTCCTCAGATGTGAAGAAGTGGGGGAAATATCCTTTGACAGAGTTTTCAAACCCCAAGGCCTCTGGCATTTGAGCCAATCTCATGGGTAAGAAGCTTAAGCTGTCAATGTATCTCTGTTTGAAGGCGGGGTCTACAAAACATACGATTTTACTACCTTGAGCTATGACGCTGGGTGCAACGCCTTGCTGTATCAAGGGGTTCAGAAGAAGGTAGGAGTCATAGGCTCTAGCATTGTGCGCTATAAACGTGAAGTTTCTGTACTGGGGTTTTCTAAAGTGTTTTAGAAAGAGCAGTGCACAATTGGGTCCCTCGGCCGACCACTTTTCACCCTTGAAAGTCATGGTAGATACAAAAATAGGCAAGTGAACCCCTGATTGCTGATTTGTCTCAAAATCATAAAACACATATTTCTCTGTATGTTCATCTTCAGCCATGGGCTGAATGTAACATTCGTGTGGTACTTCTTGAACCACTTCAGCGTCTCTGCTTTTCAAAGGCCCTTTACATATTGGGCAATGTAGAATTCCACACACATGAGGTTTAGGGCTATCTATTTTAAGGTTGTAATTGCAATGGCATTTTCGACATTTCTTGTTAATGTCACAACTGCTTACAGATTTACAGGCCTTGGGGTGCCATGTTTCAGTTTTGTGTTTTTCGTAACAGTAAGCCGATCGACAGGTCCTATGACAATCCTCACAGGGGTCAAGTTTAGCGGTTGCATAGGGCAATTTTTATCCAGACATACTGAACAGTTATAACGGCACGAGTGCCCCCCCATGCGGGTGTAGCCGGTATGACATGATGGACACACGTATGGTGCGCCTAAAAACGCTGTGATGTTAGTTACGGCATAGTAATGCTCGTTTTGCACATAAAAGTACATAGTCTGAGGATGTGGTTCGAGTTTGTTTTGGAATTTCAAGAGAGCTGCATTAGCCCTACTGTGGTCAATAACCACAATCTTGATATTCAGAAAGTTTTCAAATTGTACTATGTAAGAGAAAGCCACAGCGTCATGTATACCGAGACCCACAGCAGTTTGGAGCTCTTGAGCTTTTTGTAACGCTGCTAGATCAGTACATCCAGGGCTGAGTAAATGGGCAAGACCTATTGCAAAGCATAGCTTATTACCAGGATTGGGAACGTTTATGAGGTAGGCCCTTTTATTGCTTATGATTTCTGACTGCATTAGGCTATCGAGCTTCCTTCTCTGACCTCCGCCACCTTGTGGTTGACGTATTAATTGCACTACAAGCTCGAGGGTCCTATCGGCTATGACGTTTAAATTTGACTGAACAAGTCGTTCTAGCAGGGCTACAAATTGTTCAAGATCTGCTTCACCATTGGGTAAAATAAGCGATACCGTGCTATGCAGACTGTCTCCATAAAATTCCAACTGTAAGAGATCCCGGGGTTCGCCATAATTTCTAGCCCTATCTAGCAGTTCATTCATAGTGTCCAAAATCATTACGTAAAACACAGCATAGTCAAGATTCTGACTCCCCCATGCGAAATTGTAAAACTGTCGAACCTCAGTATTGTGGAATTTATTTAGGTGCAAAACACGTACACTGCGATCAAGACCGTCCCCATCCAGATTTGCTAGATCATTTTCCAACTGTTCAAAAACATCGTATTGCGTTTCAGACTCTTCGGACATGGGTGTTAACGGCTGGTTTAGAGGTGTGTGTGGTGCAGAATTAAACCTCGGGCTCTCGTTCATCTGGGTAATTAGCGATATGATCGTTTCGGGAATCTGTGATAACATGTTTTCATTGGACGGCCCTGACTCATTCATACGAGTAATAATTTCTATGAGTTCGGCTGGAATCTGTGATAATATGTTTTCATCTATTGCCAATATGTCCGTTACCCCCGCATCATTCATCTGATTAATTATAGCTTGGAGTTCTGGCGGTATCTGGGCTACGAGGTTTTCAATTGTTTCGCTTAGGTCTATTGGGGGCGCCATTTGAATAATTAAGGATGTGTGTTCTTGTGTTATTCTGGAGTGATCTGTGTTACATATATACTTTTAACGTCGGTATTTGCGTGTTTTAACCTGATTGTTGTTTAACATACGGGGAAGCTCGCTACGCCAGAATGACATATCCTGACGGTATTGATGCTCTAGTAAAATACCCATACGCCTGTGGAGCAAAACACTTCGGGATTTTAACTTCTACTTAGTACTCATCCCGGATCCGGGAGCACCCCCCACAGTAAAAAAGCTGACTAGCATAGCCTAGCATAGCGTCACAAGTAAATACAAGCATCTAAATATCATTAAATCACAAGTCCAAGACACCAGATGAAAGATACAGATCTTGTGAATCCAGCCATCATTTCTGATTTTTAACCTTTTCTCAATATAGGGGGTGCTGTTTCAACGTTAGCATTTATCGTCTCCAAATTAAACTGCCTCATACTCAATTCTTGCTCATACAATATGCATATTATTGTTATTATTGGATAGAAAACACTCTCTAGTTTCTATAGACGTTTGAATTATGTCTCTGAGTGAAACAGAACTCATTCTACAGCACTTTTCCTGATATGGAGTGAGATTTCAGAAATTTTGGCCTCTGGTCCCAGGTCAGTTTTAAAGTCCCTGTAAATCCTATGAGGATACAAACACTGCCCATGCCTTCCTCTAGATGTCAGTAAGAGGTGACAATTTGAATGGAGTCGATTGCGCAATCAGGGCCAGTATAAAACGCGAAAGACCGGATGTACCGTTCTTTTCCTGCTGCGCCTCACGCAAGATGGACGTCGGACTCTCTCTCTTTCCAAGCGTTGGTTTAGCCACTTATATATCGCCGGTCATGTTTTTACTCGTTATAGGTGTTAAAAACATCATAAGGTAGTTAATTTAAACCGTTTTATAGCAATTTATATCCGTTTAGTGCAATTTTGAGGCATTGCTTTGTGATCCACTTTGAAGCGCCGGGCATGTTTCGGCGTCCCGGTCGAACGTTAGTGGGCATTTCGAAGGACAAGAGGACATCTTTCGACCAAAAGAAGATTAGACCCAAGAAAGGATACATTGCCCAAGATTCTGATGGAAGATCACCTCACAGTAAGAAATATTTAAGATGATAAATCGTTGTTCTGTCGAAAAATGTTATACGCATATTCCGCCATTTTTTTTGGTATAGCTTCGCTTGGCGAACCCTGTATTGCACAGTAAGGATATTTTTAGAAATGTAATTCAGCGATTGCATTAAGAACTAATTTGTCTTTCGATTGCTGTCCACCCTATATTTTTTAGTCAAGTTTACGATTAGTTATTAATTACGCCAGATCACTGTCCAAAATGGAGCCCGACATTTTCAGGCTAGTTTTGCTAGTATTGTCATGTTATAACCACGTTTTTTTGTGGCTAAATATGCACATTTTCGAACAAACTCTATATGTATGTTGTAATATGATGTTACAGTGGTGTCATCGGAAGAATTCTGAGAAGGTTAGTGAAAAAATTAATACATTTTGCCGATGATTACGTTATCTCTCTCTTTGGCTTGTATCAATGCTCGGGTAACGTTTGCACATGTGGTATGCTAATATAACGATTTATTGTGTTTTCGCTGTAAAACACTTAGAACATCTGAAATTTTGTCTGAATTCACAAGATCTGTGTCTTTCCAATGCTATGCTTTGTCTATTTTTAAGAAATGTTTTATGATGAGTAAATTGGTAATACACGTTGCTCTCTGTATTTATTCTAGTCGAGTTGTGATGGTGGGTGCAATTGTAAACTATGATTTCTACCTGAAATATGCACATTTTTCTAACAAAAACTATCCTATACAATAAATATGTTATCAGACTGTCATCTGATGAGGTTTTTTCTTGGTTAGTGGCTATCAATATCTTTATTTGGCCGATTTGGTGATAGCTACTGGTGGAGAGAAAAAATGGTGGACAAAGAAAAATGGTATCTTTTGCTAACGTGGTTAGCTAATAGATTTACATATTGTGTCTTCCCTGTAAAACATTTTAAAAATCAGAAATGATTGCTGGATTCACAAGAAGTGGATCTTTCATCTGGTATCTTGGACTTGTGATTGAATGATATTTAGATGCTACTATTTACTTGTGACGCTATGCTAGCTATGCTATTCAGCTTTTTTACTGGTGGGGGGTGGGGGGTGCTCCCGGATCCGGGTTTCTGACTCGGTAGAAGTTAAAATGTTTTACAGGGAAGACACAATATGTAAATCTATTAGCTAACCACGATAGCAAAAGACACAACTTTTTTTTCCCACCATTTTTTTCCTGCATCAGTAGCTATCACTAATTCGACTAAATAAAGATATATATAGCCACTAACCAAGAAACAACATCATAAGATGACAGTCTGATAACATATTTATGGTATAGCATATGTTTTTTTGAAAAATGTGCATATTTCAGGTATAAATCACAGTTCTACATTGCAGCTGCAATCTGAAATAGCGTTGGAAGCAGCCGGAATAATTACAGAGACCGACGTCAATTACCAAAATACTCATCCTAAAACATTTCTGAAAAATACACAGCATACAGCAATCGAAAGACACAGATCTTGTGAATCCAGACAATATTTCAGATTTTCTAAGTGTTTTACAGCGAAAACACAATATATCGTTATATTAGCATACCACATGAGCTAACATCACCCCAGCATTGAATCAATGCAAAAGGGGCGATAACGTTATTGCCACCAAAATATATAAATTTTTTCACTAACCTTCTCAGAATTCTTCAGATGACAGTCCTGTAACATCATATTACACAATGCATATAGAGTTTGTTCGAAAATGTGCATATTTAGCATCACAAATCGTGGTTATGCAATGTAATCTGTCAAAACATGGCATGCATTCTGGCCGGCGCCATCTTGGAAAGGCACCTATGTTTACGATTATTTATCGATTAGATTGACTAAAAAAATACAGGTTGGACAGCTAATGAAAGATGCATTGGTTATTAATGCAACGTTACAAGACATACATTGTGAGTTACAGCCAGACTAGTGCTGCAAAAAATGGCCGACAACTGCGTTTACATTTTTCCACATAAATACGGAATAAAATCATAAATAACTCTTACTTTTGGACGAGCTTCCATCAGTATCTTGGGCAATGTGTCCTTTGTCCAAAAGAATCGTTGCTTTGTTGTAAAACGACCTCTTCAACTTCGGAACTAGCAGCTAACGATAGCTACACGGCACACACATGTCCAAATCCTCAAACGCAATACTAAGGAAATTCCGAAAAATAGCAATATACTCGCATAAACTGATATAAATCGGTTTCAAATAACTTCGTTATGATGTTTCTAACACCTATATCGAATTAAATCACAGACGGATAGATCTTTGGTCAATAACGAGAGCTTTTGAGCATGCCATTCTGATGTCCTCCCTTGCGTCCTGGCGAGCGTCGAAAAGAAGGGACATCTCACTCCATTGCCTTTTATAAACTCTGAGAAACACGTAGAGACACCATTCCACTTCTCATTGGTTACTGACATCCAGGGGAAGGCGGGTGCAGTTCATTTCGATCCATAGGGCACACACAGAGCTTAAAACTGATCCGAGATCAGAGACTATTTTTCAGAGCTTCGCATGTCCTGTCATGATTTTCGCTGTAGAAAGAGTTCTGGTTCACCCACAGACATAATTCAAACGGTTTTAGAAACTAGAGATTGTTTTCTATCCAATAGTAATAATATGCATATTGTACGAGCAAGAATTGAGTATGAGGCAGTTTAATTTGGAGACGATATTTTCCAAAGTGGAAACAGCACCCCCTGTATTGAGAAAAGGTTAAACCCTGGGTAACAGCTTTGCAAAACCTAGCTTGGTTTATTTCAGAACCGTCTGGTGCCCCCACAGAATTGGCAGAATCAAGAAGGTTGGCCGCTTCACATAACATCAAATCGTCTACCTCGGAAATGTAATTTAAAACTTTGAAATCATCCGGTTTCGTTGTTTTATTGATGGGGACCTGTGCGCCGAAATCCTCCACGGGCTCTCGATGTGTAGGGTCTTCGGTGCCGTTATACGCTGGGGAGGAGTCTGAAATAAAAATAATACATACAAAATAGGTTATTAACCCCTAAAATATGCTAGATAAAAATGTCAAATATATTTCAGATATAATCCTATATATTAACAATACATTAATTAAATACCTCGGCTTTTTTGACGAGGGCTGTTCTGAAGAATCGCTGAAACCGGGGGAAGTTGTCTTTTGGCCGCATGAATTATCGATTCTGCCTGGTCTGTAGCGCTGGAGCCTGAAAAAACATTATTTGTCCTTGTTTTAACCAGTCATCATGACCATCAACATGATAACTACTAGTCATCATCACTTAACCATTCAGTATGACCATCAACATGATAACTACTAGTCATCATCACTTAACCATTCAGTATGACCATCAACATGATAACTACTAGCCATCACCACATAACCATTCAGCATGACCATCAACATGATAACTACTAGACATCACCACATAACCATTCAGCATGGCCATCAACATGATAACTACTAGCCATCACCACATAACCATTCAGCATGACCATCAACATGATAACTACTAGTCATCACCACTTAACCATTCATCATGACCATCAACATGATAACTACTAGTCATCATCACTTAACCATTCAGTATGACCATCAACATGATAACTACTAGTCATCATCACTTAACCATTCAGTATGACCATCAACATGATAACTACTAGTCATCACCACTTAACCATTCATCATGACCATCAACATGATAACTACTAGACATCACCACTTAACCATTCATCATGACCATCAACATGATAACTACTAGCCATCACCACTTAACCATTCAGCATGACCATCAACATGATAACTACTAGTCATCACCACTTAACCATTCATCATGACCATCAACATGATAACTACTAGTCATCATCACTTAACCATTCAGTATGACCATCAACATGATAACTACTAGTCATCATCACTTAACCATTCATCATGACCATCAACATGATAACTACTAGACATCATCACTTACCAGTAAACAACAAGAGAGAGAGAGAGAGAGAGAGAGAGAGAGAGAGAGAGAGAGAGAGAGAGAGAGAGAGAGAGAGAGACAAAAGCATCTTAAGCCTATCACAGGGATAACCAATAATTATGGTGTGATTGGTTTCTCACAGACCCAGTGTTGTTCAACACATGGTCCATCCTTCCAGCTCTTCAATGGGTCTGTGGCTGTCTGTGAGATCTCAACACAAGCTGCCTTGTCATTGAGGTTATTAGGTTCCCCTTCCATCCAATACCTATAAACCACACAGTGAATCAGAGTTGAAAATCGTCTAAAACATCATAGAGAATCAGTCCGTTAACCTCGTCACCAGGCTTTACTGCTACCATTTGAGAGAGAGAGAGAGAGACAGAGAGAGAGAGAGAGAGAGAGAGAGAGAGAGAGAGAGAGAGAGAGAGAGAGAGAGAGAGAGAGAGAGAGAGAGAGAGAGAGAGCTGGCTGGAGATGAGGTTATCGGACTGTAAAAATGATCATTGCAACAACAGAGAAACAGATAGTAAAAGAAATTCAGAACTGTCAATCACTCACGTAGGTTTAAATGGTGTGTTGTCAACCCACTGCCAGATTCCGTCTTTTTTTAAAGCACCAATCCAGACATTCTTCTTAAATTCATTCATGAATATCTATAATATAAATTTGGAAGAAAAACAATGGCCATTATTTGATCTCCACGGCAGAGACATACATACTAGTAGTAGTATGATAGTAGTAGTAGTAGTAGTATAATAGTGGTAGTATAATAGTATTATTATCATAGTGGTGGTATAACAGTAGTAGTATAATAGTACTTTTACTTCACGATATTCCTGAAGATAATTATATACTTTTTACTCCATACATTTTCCCTGACACCCAAAAGTACTCGTTACATTTTGAATGCTTAGCAGGACAAGAAATTGGTCTGATTCACACACTTATCAAGAGGGCATCCCTGGTCATCCCTACTGCCTGTGATTTGGCAGACTCACTAAACACAGGCTTTGTTTGTAAATTATGTCTGGGTGTTGGAGCATGCCCATGGTTATCCGTAAATTAAAAAAACAAGACAATTATGCTGTTCGGTTTGCTTTATAAGGAATTTGAAATGATTTAGACTTTTACTTTTGAAAGGGCTGCCTAAGTATGATCCCCAATCAGAGACAACGATAGTCAGCTGCCTCTGATTGGGAACCATACCCGGCCAACAAAGAAATATATAAACTAGAATGCCCACCCCAACCTAACCAAATAGAGAAATAAAAAGGCTCTCTATGGTCAGGGCGTGACAGTACCCCCCTCCCCAAGAAGGTGCGGACTCCGGCCGCAAAACTTGACTCAATAGGGGAGGGTCTGGGTGGGCATCTATCCTCGGTGGTGGCTTCGGTTCGAGATGTAGCCCCCGCTCCGTAAGCTGATCCCACCGCTTCTGTGGGACCGGACCGTGGGATCGTCGCCGGAGACTCCGGACCATGGATCGTTGTCAGAGGAACCGGACCGTGGATCATCGCCGGAGGCTCTGGACTGGGAACCACCACTCGAGGCTCCGGACTGCAGATCGTCGCCTGAGGCTCTGGACTGGGAACCGCCGCTCGAGGTTCCGGACTGCAGATCGTCGCCGGAGGCTCTGGACTGGGAACCGCCGCTGGAGGCTCTGGACTGCAGCTTGTCGCTGGAAACTCTGGATTGCAGATCGTCACTTTAGGCTCCGGACTGCAGATCGTCGCTGGAGGCTCTGGACTGGGAACCCCCGCTGGAGGCTCTGGACTGCAGCTTGTCGCTGGAAACTCTGGATTGCAGATCGTCGCTGGAGGCTCCGGACTGCAGATCGTCGCTGGAGGCTCTGGACTGGGAACCCCCGCTGGAGGCTCTGGACTACAGCTCCTCGCTGGAAACACTGGACTGCAGATCATTGCTGGAGGCTCCGGACTGCTGACCGTTGCTGGAGGCTCCGGGCATGGATTATCACTGGAGGCTTCGTTGCATGGATCATTACTACAGGTTCCGGGCCATGGATCATCACTGGAGGCTTTGTGCCATGGATCATCAATGGAGGCTTCGGGCCATGGATCATCACTGGAGGCTTCGTACGTGGAGCCGGAACAGGTCTCACCGGACTGAGGAGACGTACTGGCAGCCTGGTACGTGGAGCTGCCACAACGCGTCCTGGCTGGATACCTACTTTAGCTCAGTGAGTGTGGAGAGCTGGCACAGGACGCACTGGGCTAAGAAGGCGCGCTGGAGGCATAGTGCGTATAGCCGGTGTACGATATACTAGGCCGTGGAGGCGCACTGGAGGTCTGGAGCGTAGAGCAGGCACAACGTGTCCTGGCTGAATACCCCTGTAGCACGGCAAGTGCGGCGAGCTGGCACAGGCCGCACTGGGTTGTGCTGGTGAACTGGGGATACCATGCGTAGAGCTTGCGCAGGATATCCTGGGCTGAAGAGACGCACCGGAGACCAGGAGCGCTGAGCCGGCACAATCCGTCCTGGCTGAATGCCCACTCTAGCAAGGCAACTGCGGGGATCTTGCACAGAGCGCACGGGCTGTGGATGCGCACTGAAGGCACGGTGCACAGAACCGGAAAACGTGGCACTTGAACCGTGACCAACTCCTCATTGTGTTTACAGGGAGTTGGTTTTCATTCACCCCTTAGTTCCGTTCGTTCCGCTCGCTGCGCTCGCCAACCCGTGTGCCCTCCCCACAATTTTTTGGGCAGGCTGCCTCTCTTGCTTCCGTCCTTGCCGTGACTCCTGGTATCACCGCCGTTCCTCACTCGCTCCTTCCGCCTGTTTCCACGGCAGGCTCTCATGCCCTGCCATTACCACCTCCCATGTTCATGATGTCCTCCATTCCGGGGCACGCTGCTTGGTCCGTTGTTGGTGGGATCTTCTGTTACGGCTCTCGTTTATAGAAGGAGTGGACCAAGGCGCAGCGTGGTAGGCGTACATCGTCTTTTTATTGATGACACCAAAACAGTTCTGTAAGGCTAAGAACCTAAACAGAGAACAAGATCCCACAACTGAAGGTGGGAAAAAGGGCTGCCTAAGTATGATCCCCAATCAGAGACAACGATAGTCAGCTGCCTCTGATTGGGGACCATATCCGGCCAACAAAGAAATATAGAAACTAGAATGCCAACCTCAAATCACACCCTGACCTAACCAAATAGAGAAATAAAAAGGCTCTCTAAGGTCAGGACGTGACATATACGGCTCGTTTTGTGCGTAATTTCCCTCAAGACAGGAATGTCTGTGTTCTGCCAAAGAGCCCGGATCTCTAACCCATTGAGCACGTCTGGGACCTGTTGGATCGGAGGGTGAGGGCTAGGGCCATTCCCCCCAAAAATGTCAGGGAACTTGCAGGTGCCTTGGTGGAAGGGTGGGGTAACATTTCACAGCAAAAACTGGCAAATCTGGTGCAGTCCATGAGGAGGAGATGCGCTGCAGTACTTAACTTCTTATGGCTGAAATCCTGGTAACGGGATCGATATGACAACAGCCAGTGAAAGTGCAGGGCGCCAAATTCAAACAACATAAATCTCATAATTAAAATTCCTCAAACATACATGTATCTCATACCATTTTAAAGGTAATCTTGTTGTTAATCCCACCAAAGTGTCCGATTTCAAATAGGCTTTTCAGCGACAGCACCACAAACGATTATGTAAGGTCACCGCAAAATCACAGACAAACACAGTAATTTTCCCAGCCAAAGACAGGAGTCACAAAAAGCAGAAATAGAGATAAAATGAATCACTAACCTTTGATGATCTTCATCAGATGACACTCATAGGACTTCATGTTACACAATACATATATGTGTTGTTCGATAAAGTTAATATTTATATACAAAAACCTCAGTTTACATTGGTGCCATGTTCAGAAATGCCTCCAAAATATCCGGAGAAATTACAGAGAGCCACGTCAAATAACATAAATACTCATCATAAACTTTGATGAAAGATACATGTTTTACATAGAATTAAAGATTTCCAAAAGCTTTACGGCAAAACACAATATTCAATAATCTGAAAACAGCGTTCAGCCACAAAAGCAAGCCATACAGTTACCCGCCAAATTGTGCAGTCAACAAAACTCATAAAAAGCATTATAAATCTTCACTTACCTTTGCTGATATTCGCCGGAATGCACTCCCAGGACTCCCACTTCCACAAGAAATGTTCGTTTTGTTCGGTAATGTCCATCATTTATGTCCAAATAGCTACTTTTGTTAGCGCGTTTGGTAAACAAATCCAAAGTCACTAAGCGTGTTCACTAAAAGCTGACGAAATGTCCAAAAGTTCCGTAACAGTCAGTAGAAACATGTCAAATGATGTATTGAATCAATCTTTAGAAGGTTTTTAACATAAATCTTGAATAACGTTCCAACCGGAGAATTACATTGACTTCAGATGAGCGATGGAACAGAGCTCCCTCTCATGTGAACGCGCATGGTTAGAGCATGGTCAGGTCATGGCAGACCTGACTTATTCCCCTCTCATTCGGCCCCCCTTCACAGTAGAGGCATCAGACAAAGTTCCACAGACTGTTGACATGTAGTGGAAGCCGTAGGAAGTGCAAACTCATCCATATCTCGCTGTGATTTCAATAGGATCTTGGTTGAAAATCGACCAGCCTCATAATTCCCACTTCCTGTTTGGATTTTTTCTCAGGTTTTTGCCTGCCATATGAATTATTTTATACTCACAGACATCATTCAAACAGTTTTAGAAACTTCAAAGTGTTTTCTATCCAATATGAATAATAATATGCATATATTAGCAACTGGGACTGAGGAGCAGGCAGTTTAATATGGGCACCTCTGGGCACCTTTCATCCAAGCTACTCAATACTGCCCCTGCAGCCATAAGAAGTTAATGCAGCTGGTGGCCACACCAGATACTGACTGTTACTTTTGATTTTGACCCCCCCTTTGTTCAGGGACACATTACTCCATTTCTGTTAGTCACATGTCTGTGGAACTTGTTCAGTTTATGTCTCAGTTGTTGAATCTTGTTATGTTCATAGAAATATGTATTTACACACGATAAGTTTGCTGAAAATAAACACAGTTGACTGTGAGAGGACTTTTCTTTTCTGCTGAGTTTATATAATTTCATGCAAACTTTCGTTTCTGAGAGGAAATGTATGAAAAAAATTGACAGTGATTTGAACATTTGCAATGCAGTTGGTTATACATGTTGAATACTAATCAGAGAAGTAGATGATAATAAAGAGACTGTCGTGTTGTAGTATTAATAATGTATTATTTATTACCTGTTCTTCTCTGCTGTTTATAATAACCAACTCTCCTTTCATTGTTCTGCATTCCCTCTGACCGGCCCCAGTGCTGTTCATCGTGGAGGAGAGATAATAACAGCTGGTGCCAAACTTCCACCATCCAGCTAGACAGGGTTTCTCTGAGAAACACAACAGAACAGCAGGCATTCAAAAGTCTACAAATATACTACATCTCTTCTATGTACTAAATGAAATGAATCAACTCCACTCACCATAGAACCCTGGTCTGTAGCTGGTTTCTCTCTTCAGTCAGCTTGTTGTAACTGGTCTGTAGCTGGTTTCTCTCTTCAGTCATGTTGTTGTAACTGGTCTGTAGCTGGTTTCTCTCTTCAGTCATGTTGTTGTAACTGGTCTGTAGCTGGTTTCTCTCTTCAGTCATGTTGTTGCAACTGGCCTGTAGCTGGTCTCTCTCTGTTGAGTAGTGATGACCAATGACTCCATCTGTAAAAAGGAAGAGTTAATTAAAAATGTAATTTCCTCACATTTGTTGATTAAGTAGGCTACTTAAGTCTCAGTGACAACACACTAAACTTACAGTAGACAGACAGGCCTATGATCCCAGCCAATAAGAGAACACACAGCAGCCCCAGACACACTGCAGCAATTCCAGAGGGTCTCTTCCACCACTGAAAATGCACTAAATCACAAATTGTTAAAGTAAGTAAAGTAATCTTTGGTAATGTGTTTTACTGTATCATCCAGGATTGGGACAAATAAAGCTATAGCAATACAGGGTAATATCACCTGTTCAATGTGTGTAATTTGTGTGTGTGTGTGTGTGTGTGTGTGTGTGTGTGTGTGTGTGTGTGTGTGTGTGTGTGTGTGTGTGTGTGTGTGTGTGTGTGTGTGTGTGTGTGTGTGTGTGTGTGTGTGTGTGTGTGTGTGTGTGTGTGTGTGTGTGTGTGTGTGTGTGTGTGTGTGTGCGATCTTACCAGAAGCACCAATTCCATCTCTTGGACTGGGTTTGAAGTCTCTTACGTTGCCATATAATTGGCCATCAATGTCTGTGTTCTTCATTGCATCAGGCTCATCGTCTTCAAATCCATCTGAGTTTCCATAAACTCCCTCTGACATCTTAACACACTTGTGGTCAAATACAGTAACTTCTACTTCTAACCTCAACTCTAATATACGTCTGTAGCTGTGTCTTCTCCCTGCACTGTCCTGCGTCTGTGTGATTTACTGTAGTGACACTATTTTTTAAACGTTCAACCACAGTGAAGGGGAAACTTGTGTAGGGAAGGAAGCCAGTGTAGGGAAGCTAGCACTGGAGTAATGATCAAATTTCTTCGTTCTAGTCAGGATTCTAGCAGCCGTATTTAGCACTAACTGAAGTTTATTTAGTGCTTTATCCGGGTAGCCGGAAAGTAGAGCATTGCAGTAGTCTAACCTAGAAGTAACAAAAGCATGGATAAATTTTTCTGCATCATTTTAGGACAGAACATTTCAGATTTTTGCAATGTTACGTAGATGGAAAAAAACTGTCCTTGAAACAGTCTTGATATGTTCGTCAAAAGAGAGATCAGGGTCCACAGTAACGCCGAGGTCCTTCACAGTTTTATTTGAGACGACTTTACAACCATCAAGATTAATTGTCAGATTTAACAGAAGATCTCTTTGTTTCTTGGGACCTAGAACAAGCATCTCTGTTTTGTCGAGGTTAAAAGTAGAAAGTTTTCAGCCATCCACTTCCTTAGGTCTGAAACACAGGCTTCTAGCGAGGGCAATTTTGGGGCTTCACCATGTTTCATTGAAATGTACAGCTGTGTGTCATCCGCATAGCAGTGAAAGTTAACATTATGTTTTCGAATGACATCCCGAAGAGGTAAAATATATAGTGAAAACAATAGTGGTCCTAAAACGGAACCTTGAGGAACACCGAAATGTACAGTTGATTTGTCAGAGGACAAACCATTCACAGAGACAAACTGATATCTTTCCGACAGATAAGATCTAAACCAGGCCAGAACTTGTCCGTGTAGACCAATTTGGATTTCCAGTCTCTCCAAAAGAATGTGTTGATCGGTGGTATCAAAGGCAGCACTAAGGTCTAGTAGCACGAGGACAGATGCAGAGCCTCGGTCTGACGCCATTAAAAGGTCATTTACCACCTTCACAAGTGCAGTCTCAGTGCTATGATGGGGTCTAAAACCAGACTGAAGCATTTCGTATACATTGTTTGTCTTCAGGAAGGCAGTGAGTTGCTGCGCAACAGCTTTTTCAAAAAGAATTGAGAGGAATGGAAGATTCGATATAGGCCGATAGTTTTTTATATTTTCTGGGTCAAGGTTTGGCTTTTTCAAGAGAGGCTTTATTACTGCCACTTTTAGTGAGTTTGGTACACATCCGGTGGATAGAGAGCCATTTATTATGTTCAACATAGGAGGGCCAAGCACATGAAGCAGCTCTTTCAGTAGTTTAGTTGGAATAGGATCCAGTATGCAGTTTGAAGGTTTAGAGGCCATGATTATTTTCATCATTGTGTCAAGAGATATAGTACTAAAACAGTGAAGTGTCTCTCTTGATCCTAGGTCCTGGCAGAGTTGTGCAGACTCAGGACAGCTAGGCTTTAGAGGAATACGCAGATTTAAAGAGGAGTCCGTAATTTGCTTTGGTGGTGGTGGTGGTGGCGGCTGTGGTGGCGGTTGTGGTGGTTTTGGTGGTAGTGGCGGTTGTGGCAGTTGTGGCAGTTGTGGTGGTGGTGGTTGTGGTTGCTGTGGTGACGGTTGTGGAGGTAGTGGCCGTTGTGGCGGTTATGGTGGTGGTTGTGGTGGTGGTGGTTGTGGTGGCAGTTGTGGTTGTGGTTGTGGTGGTTGTGGTGGTAGTGGCGGTAGTGGTGGCGGTTGTGGTGGTTGTGGTTGTGGCGGTGGTGACGGTTGTGGTAGTGTCGGTTGTGGTGGTTGTGGTGGTAGTGACAGTAGTGGCGGTTGTGGCAGTTGTGGCAGTTGTGGTGGTAGTTGTGGTTCTGGTTGTTGTGGTGGAAGTGGTGGTAATGGTAGTGGTTGTTGTAGTGTCGGTTGTGGTGGTGGTTGTAGTGGTAGTTGTGGTGGTAGTGGTGATAGTGTCGGTTTTTGTAGTGTTGGTTGTGGTGGTAGTGTTGGTAGTGGTGGTAGTGTCTGTTGTGGTAGTGTCGGTTGTGTGATTGTGGTGTCGGTTTTGGTGGCGGTTGTGGTGGCGGTTGTGGTGGTTGTTGTGGTTGTGGTGGTGTTAGTGGTGGTTGTGTCGATTGTGGTGGTAGTGGTGGCAGCCATCTCTGACCAGCAGAGCTGGTAACTTACACCAACAAAGTCCTTTCAAATCAATGACCAGAGAGACGATATGAGGAAATCGGGCCCAATTTAGAGTTTTGGAACATGGCTCTTACCTTGTTGACAAAGGAGAGACGCAGGACGGCGTAGTTCATTTTAAAGTTTTGGAACATGACATTTACCTTGTTCACAACAGAGAGACGCAGGACAGCGTAGTTCAAGTCTGTGGCTCCAACGGAATCGATGTTCAGGGTGACGTCCGTTCCCGACAGAGTGCTGGCAGGCGCTATGAGGGTCACCATGGAGATGCTGGTGGGGAAGGAGGAAGTGAAGGTCGTTGATGTCTCGGACGGTAAAGGTTCCTCCACTACATTTCACCAGAACACTCGGGGCCCTGGTCCAGAGGAAAAGTGTGCACTTTCAGACCCAGACAGAGAGTTCTACAACAGGAAACCAACTGACCGTAACAGAGATGCTGGAAGTCTTTATCTGAGTGGAGGCCTGTCTCTGGAAGAGGCTAGGTGATGATTTGGTGGTGGTGCTGTTGCTCTCTCCCCTCAGACGCACCAAAAAACTCCCCCTGCTGGACTCTGGCACACTACCACAATAAATAAATCCTATTTCTACACTCCTGTTCCCATGTCCAAGCTTTGCCTACATTTGGTGTATCATTTTACTATAGTCAGTGTCCAGATTTCAGTTTCTATTTAACCCATCTAAACAGTAGGCTACAGTTCCCCTTGATGTGTCATACGCCTATTTGAAGTCCCATCTTATGACTGTCAAATTTGTGTAGCACCTCACAATCATCACATATAACATAGCATAACATAACACTGCTATCATACTCTTTAACCACTTCACCAAATATTTTCCAAACATGACTTTTCTGGCCCTGCCTTCGCTTTATCCTCCATGGATTGACGTTAACTTTTTCTGACAAAAAAAGCATAAAAAATCTTGACAAGGTAATAAAAAAAACAACAACAATGTAAAAAAAAAGCTAATTTAAAAACGACAACGTAATTAAAATAAGGAGGAGAAAATGTCCGCTGGTGACTCACCGGGGAAAGAGCCAGTGTTTCTGGCTTGTCAATAAATGTGAAGTCCTGCTATTTTATCAAATCAATTATCTGTAATTATCATTACCTGATTAAACTAATCATGTAAATTAAATTAACTAGGAAGTCGGTCACAATGGAAGAATTTCTTTATATATATATATCTCCCGAATCCACTCTTAAAGATCTGAGATATTTTATATCAATAGCAGTCAATCAGTCATTAATTATTCTTATTACCTTTGTCAGTCTCATCTGAACGTCGTAAATTGTTGGTTATCTGCATGAACCCAGCCTCTACTCTGAATAATCCATACACCAATTGACTCAATTATTTATTTACTAACTAATTAAACAATTACATAATATACAATACATAATAACATTATACAGTAAAATACCATCCCTAGTGGACTAAACAAGACAAAACAGTTTGGTTATAACACAGTACAATCAGTGAGAAGAGAAGGGGGTTTTGGAAGAAAGGAACATTGGTCTTTATCAGACCTGGGAAGCTATTGTCACATAAATACATATGCCACTAACTATTGCTCATTCGGAAAAGCAATGCTTATTGTTTACGTGTTGTTGGTGATGTGAGGCTCTGGTTTGCCCAGTCGATGTCACCCTGTCCTTTGTGGAATCTTCCGGGTCGTCGTGTGAGAAGTTGGTCTGGTCTGAGAGGCTCATCTCACTCTGGAGATTGGTTCACGTCGGTCAGTGTTCTCCTACTAGATTTGCAACCTTTCCAGCTGCAGTCTGTTAGGCTGTCATCTAGGACTCACTTCTTCTTGAGTGATCAGTAGTTCAGAGTTCATACCATTTCACGTATAGAGCAAGCTCCCACGTTTCCTGGCTTGTATGGTTGACATTAGAATTAGCCCTTTTAAAGGTTCCGATATTCGGAACTGACGTGGCTTTGGGTCACAGGCCTTTTATAGAAATGTAGAAAAGGGGTTGGTTCATAATTTCCAACCAATGCCTATTCACTTGGGCGTGGCTACTGACTTAGTTAAACTTTACAGGGAAGATGATTTTCTCATTTTAAAAGTTAACATCACATTACATCATTTCGCAAATAGTTTCATCTTTACTCATTCATTTTATACAGGAATTAGATGCAAACCTCATAACTTCGACACCTGTATAAACAGAGTTAGGGTAATGTGGCTGTATTGTCTTTCATGAGGTCACAAATATGAAACAAAACGGACCGGGTCGTAGCTGGTTTCCCTGGGACCATTTACACATTCTCCAAAATAGGAATATTGTTCAATTCTCTTTACAGTGCCAATATGAAGGCTGTATTTGAATGGCTGCATTTGAAATGTGGTTGCCTGTTTTGGTAACTCTGCCAGAGCTGGTTAGTTAGCCAGTGGACTGAAAATGTTACTTCCCATAGAGTTCCAGTACTTGATCCTTGATCCAGGTGAATGCACCAATTTGTAAGTCGCTCTGGATAAGAGCGTCCGCTAAATGACTTAAATGTAAATGTAGTGTGGTCTGACTGGTGTGTATGTGTTGTAATTCCCAGCTGGCCCTCATAGCGACATCACCCTCCTCTGAGATCTTTGTGTTCACTGATGCTCCTGCTAAAGACACTGCACTGTAGAGCACACACACACACACACACACACACACACACACACACACACACACACACACACACACACACACACACACACACACACACACACACACACACACACACACACACACACACACACACACACACACACACACACACACACACACACAGGGGAACCAGTGGAGGCTGGTGGGAGGAGGTATAGGAGGACAAGCTTATTGTAATGGCTGGATTGGAATACATGGAACACATCAAGTATATGGAATCCACACGTTTGACCAAAATGTCATTCCAGCCACTGCAATGAGCCCATCCTCCTATAGCTCCTCCCACCAGCCTCTATTGACTGTCACCACCATCATAGAGAGCACCAAGTTTGTGGTTACAAGGGCTTTCAATACTGTTTTTCTTTCTGTCTTTCTGTTCTTTCTCTCTCGTTCTCATTTTGTCTCTCTCTCTCTCGGTGACACCCTTCTCTCTCTCTTTCTCTGCATCTCAATGTACAGTCGTGGCCAAAAGTTTTGAGAATGACACAAATATTAATTTCCAGGAAGTTTGCTGCTTCAGTGTCAATAGATTCTTTTTTCAGATATTACTATGGAATAATGAAGTATAATTACAAGCATTTCATAAGTGTCAAAGACTTTTATTGACAATGACATGAAGTTGATGCAAAGAGACAATATTTGCAGTGTTGACCCTTCTTTTTCAAGACCTCTGCAATCCGCCCTGGCATGCTGTCAATTAACTTCTGGGCCACGTCCTGACTGATGGCAGCTCATTTTTGCATAATCAATGCTTGGAGTTGTGGGTTTTTGTTATTCCACCCACCTCTTGAGGATTGACCACAAGTTCTCAATGGGATTAAGGTCTGGGGAGTTTCCTGGCCATGGACACAAAGTATCGATGTTTTGTTCCCAGAGCCAGTTAGTTATCACTTTTGCCTTATGGCAAGGTGCTCCATCATCAAGGCATTGTTCATCACCAAACTGTTCTTGGACGGTTGGGAGAAGTTGCTCTCGTTGGGACCATTCTTTATTCATGGCTGTGTTCTTAGGTAAAATTGTGAGTGAGCCCACTCCCTTGGCTGAGAAGCAACCCCACACATGAATGGTCTCAGGATGCTTTACTGTTGGCATTACACAGGACTGATGGTAACGCTCACCTTTTCTTCTCCGGACAAGCTTTTTTCCGGATGCCCCAAACAATCCGAAAGGGGATTCATCAGAGAAAATGACTTTACCCCAGTCCTCAGCAGTCCAATCCCTGTACCTTCTGCAGAATATCAGTCTGTCCCTGATGTTTTTCCTGGAGAGAAGATGCTTCTTTGTTGCCCTTCTTGACACCAGGCCATCCTCCAAAAGTCTTCGCCTCACTGTGCATGCAGATGCACTCACACCTGCCTGCTGCCATTCCTGAGCAAGCTCTGTACTGGTGGTGTCCCGATCCCGCAGCTGAATCAACTTTAGGAGACAGTCCTGGCACTTGCTGGAAGAGACCCTCTGGAGTTGCTGCAGTGTGACTGGGGCTGCTGTGTGTTCTAATAATCTTTGACAGTCAGTCTTTGTTGGCAAGTTACATATAAGCACAACATCAAATGCTCATGTTTGACTGTTACATATGATATTTAATATATGTTAACAGTTAGCCTTTGTTCTTCATTTCCCCTCTATGATCTATATCTTCCTGGTATGACAGTGTCCTGTCCATCATCACAAATAGCAAGTCCTGTTCCCTGAGCAGGAGGACTGTGTTGAGATATACTCTGGACAAGATGACCATGTAGAGACATGAAATGGTTTAAATTGTGCCGCAGAAAATGCTTTAACAATAACCACTGTAACAATCTCTCACACTCACACAAATACGCACACAACTACGCACACAAGTTTTCAAACTTGTAAACATTTTTGTATTATTATAGCCACAACTTCCCGTGTAATTTTGTTGATACTTCCATAGAGTTAAGACCTACAGCAGTGACACAGAGAGAGACAAACAGATGACTCTAAAACAGAGATATCACTACTTCTAGAGACTTAACGTATAGAGGGCTTGCAGTTGACGTACGACGCCTCCTGGCGGCCATGTTGGAAGACCACCACATTAATTCTAGAAGCAGAGACTTAATGTATAGTAGACCTACATAGAAATAAAGACCCAGGCATTGTTAAAGATGTCAAAGATAATCTATGCTGAGACAGATATGAACAAGAAGGTCAACTTCAACAGGTGAGATGGAGGAGAGGATTGTGGATATCTACGTCAGTGCAGACACCCTGAGAGACGGTGAGACCAGCACCAAGAGAGAAGAGACAGAGGACACTGCTCCTAATAATGGACCAGGAGACCAGCAAACAGGTAACACACACACACAAAACATAACACTATATTGTGTGTGTCCACACTGCCTGATTGCTCAGAGAAGAGGCCCTTCCTAGTTGTTGCAGTGTGTCTGGGGCTATTGTGTGTTTTACTGGCTGGGATCGTAGGCATGTCTGTCTACTGTGAGTTTGTGTCCAAGTTCATTGCTTATCACATAGTTGTAAGAAGTGCTGGATACTAAGCCTATTTACCTGGAGTTTAGCTAGTAACTATGTGTTTATACTTTGTAGATAATAGAGCCATCAAAGAGTCTGAGGATAAAAGGAACAACTTGTCACAGAGTTTTTCCCTTTATAAGACTAACGCAACTGCAGAGAGAGACCAGCTACAGTCCAGATACAACAACCTGAATGAAGAGAGAGACCAGCTACAGACCAGATACAACAACCTGACTGAAGAGAGAGACCAGCTACAGACCAGATACAACAACCTGACTGAAGAGAGAGACCAGTTACAGACCAGATACAATAACCTGACTGAAGAGAAAGACCAGTTACAGACCAGATACAACAACCTGACTGAAGAGAGAGACCAGTTACAGACCAGCTACAACAACCTGACTAAAGAGAGAGACCAGTTACAACAACCTGACTAAAGAGAGACCAGCTACAGACCAGCTACAACAACCTGACTAAAGAGAGAGACAAGTTACAACAACCTGACTAAAGAGAGAGGCCAGTTACAGACCAGCTACAACAACCTGACTAAAGAGAGAGACGAGTTACAATAACCTGACTGAAGAGCGAGATCAGCTACAGGCCAGATACAACAACCTGGCTAAAGAGAGAAGCCATTTACAGACAAGCTACAACAACCTGACTAAAGAGAGAGGCCAGTTTACAGACCAGATACAACAACCTGACTAAAGAGAGAGACCAGTTACAACAACCTGACTAAAGAGAGAGGCCAGTTACAGACCAGCTACAACATCCTGATTAAAACTTCTCTAGGATAGGGGGCCTCATTTTCACGTTTGGATGAAAAGCATACGCAAATTCAACTGCCAGCTACTCATCCCCAGAAGATAAGATATGCATATAGTAGATTTGGATAGATAGATTTGGATATGTCATTAGTAGATTTGGATAGAAAACACTCTGAAGTTTCTAAAACTGTTTGTATCATGTCTGTGAGTATAACATAACTTATTTAGCAGGCGAAACCATTCCGATTTTTTTTTTGAGGTCACTCTCTTTTCAATGAGGTTTCATTGGGAATCCAGAATTCTAATGGACCTTTTTGCAGTTCCTACCGCTTCCACTGGATGTCAGCAGTCTTTAGAAATTGGTTGAGGGTTTTTCCTTTGTGTAATGAAGAAGTAGCCCTGTTCAGAACGAGAGTCGAGTAAAGTGTACTTTTTGTTTGAGGCGCGTAACCAGAAAGCATGCTACAGTTTGTTTTAATCCTGTATTGAACACAGATCATCCCGTCTTCAATTTTATCGATTATTTACGTAAAAAAATACCTAAAGTTATATTACAAAAGTAGTTTGAAATTTTTGGGCAAAGTTTACAGGTAACCTTTGAGATATTTTGTAGACACGTTTGAGCAAGTTGGAACCGGTGTTTTTCTGGATCAAACGCGCTAAATAAACTGACATTTTGGATATATATCGACGGAATTAACCTCTACTTCATCACCCTCCCGGATCCGGGATCCTCCTCATCAAAAAAGCTGACTAGCATAGCCTAGCCTAACGGGACAGGGATATCATATAATATAATTTTCATGAAATCACAAGTCCAATACAGCAAATGAAAGATACACATCTTGTGAATCCTGCATTCATTTCCGATTTTTAAAATGTTTTACAGCGAAAACACAATATGTATTTCTATTAGCTAACCACAATAGCCAAACACACAACCGCATATTTTCACCATGTTTCTACCGCATAGGTAGCTTTCACAAAACCGACAAAATAGAAATAAAATTAGTCACTAACCAAGAAACAACTTCATCAGATGACAGTCTTATTACATGTTATACAATACATTTATGTTTTGTTCGAAAATGTGCATATTTGAGGTATAAATCATAGTTTTACATTGCAGCTACCATCATACATATCACCAAAGCAGCCAGAATAATTACAGAGAGCAACGTGAAATACATAAATACTCATCATAAAACATTTATGAAAAATACATGGTGTACAGCAAATGAAAGATAAACATCTTGTGAATCCAGCCAATATTTCCGATTTTTTAAGTGTTGTACAGCGAAAACACAATATAGAATTATATTAGCTTACCACAATAGCCAAACACACAAACGCATTGATTCACCGCAAAGGTAGCTTTCGTAAAAACCAGCAAAAGATATAAAATTAATCACTAACCTTGAACAAATTCATCAGATGACAGTCTTATAACATCATGTTATACAATACAATTATGTTTTGTTCGAAAATGTGCATATTTAGAGCTACAAATCCTGAATATACATTGTGAATACGTAGCATCGATTCACCAGAATCTCCGGAGATATTTTGGACACTCACCTAATCTGACCAAAGAACTCATCATAAACTTTACATAAAAATACTTGTTGTATGGCAAATGAAAGATACACTGGTTCTTAACCTCTAACGAGCCTCTACCCCGGGTCCGGGAGCACCCCCCACCCCCCCACACACTGATTAGCATAGCTAGCATAGCTTCACAAGTAGATAGTAGCATCTAAATATCATTAAATCACAAGTCCAAGACACCAGATGAAAGATACAGATCTTGTGAATAAAGCCACCATTTCAGATTTTTAAAATGTTTTACAGGGAAGACAAAATATGTAAATCTATTAGCTAAACACGTTAGCAAAATACACCACTATTCTAACTCCATCAGTTTCTTACTCCTTCAGGTGCTATCACCAATTCGGCTCAACTAAGATATTGATAGCCAATAACCTATAAAAAAAAACATCAGATGACAGTCTGATAACATATTCATGGTATAGGATAGTTTTTGTTAGAAAAAAGTGCATATTTCAGGTAGAAATCACAGTTTACAATTGCACCGACCATCACAAATCGACTAGAATTACTAGATAGAGCAACGTGTATGACCAATTTACTCATCATAAAACATTTCATAAAAATAGACAAAGCATAGCAATGGAAAGACCCAGTTCTTGTGATTTCAGACCATATTTCAGATTTTCTAAGCGTTTTTCAGCGAAAACACAATAAATCGATAAGTTAGCATACCACATGTGAAAACGTTACCAGAGCATCGATTCCAGCCAAAGAGCGCTATAACGTAATCACCGCCAAAATATATTAATTTTTTCACTAACCTTCTCAGAATTCTTCCGATGACACTCCTGTAACATCATTTTACAACATACATATACAGTTTGTTCGAAAAGGTGCATATTTAGCCATACAAAACCGTGGTTACACAATAAAAATACTAGGAAATCAAGCCTCAATATGTCTGACGTCATCTATCAGAGTGATCTAGTTTAATTGAAAGCTAATCATATACTTGACTAAAAAATACAGGGTTGACAGGAATCGAAAGACAAATTAGTTCTTAATGCAACCGCTGACTTACATTTTTAAAATTATCCTTACTTTTCAATACAGGGTCGCCAAGTGACGCGATAACAAACAAAATGGCGAAATATGCGTTTAAAATATTTCGACAGAACAACGATTTATCATATTAAATATTGCTTACTATGAGGTGATTTTCCATCAGATTCTTGGGCAATGTATCCTTTCTTGGGTCTAATCTTCTTTTGGTCGATAGATGTCCTCTGTCCTTCGAAATATCCACTAACGATCGAACGGGACCACAAAACGTGTCCAAAGTTTCAGAGTGCACGACAAATAAATTCCTCAGAATCGCACTAAACGGATATAAATTGCTATAAAACGGTTCAAATTAACTACATTATGATGTTTTTAACAACTATAACGACTGAAAACATGACCGGAGAAATATTGCTGGTTAGACAACGATTTGGAATGAGGCAAGCCCGATGTCCTTCACGCTTCAGGCGCGCGACGAGAAAGGGCGGTCCCTATACATTTTGTGGTTTTATAATGGCTGGGATTGTGCAATAGACTCCATTCAAAACGTGATGACGTACAGACACCCAGAGGAAGACGTAGGCAGTGTCGGTTTCTTCATAGCATTCACTGTCGCCTGAAAAACAGACTCCAGATCAGGGGTAAAAATTTCTGAAATCTGACCCCTGTCATGAAAAGTGCTGTAGATATTGTTCTGTACCACTCAGAGACAAAATTCCAACTTCTATAGAAACTAGAAGGTGTTTTCTATCCAATAATAACAATAATATGCATATTGTACGATCAAGAATTTAGCACGAGGCAGTTTAATTTGGAGACCCAAATATGCTAATGCGGAACAGCACCCCCTATAGTTGCAAGAAGTTAATGCAACCGCTGTTTTAGATTTTTTTAAATAACTTTACCATAACATACAGCTTGCGTTATTGCGAGAAAGCGCCCACCAAAACGGCGGAGAATAGGACTCAACATTTTACACAGAAATACGAAATAACATCATAAATGTTTTCTAACTTTTGTTGAGCTTCCATCAGAATGTTGTACAAGGAGTCCTTGGTCCAGAATAAATCGTTGTTTGGTTTTAGAATGTCCATTTCTTCTGTCGAATTAGCAACCTTGGCTAGCCATGTGGCGCGAACATGCCCATCAACTCTTGGCGCAAAGAACGGAAAATTCCAAAAGTCCCAATAAACATTGAACAAACTGATAAAACTCGGTTGAAAAAACCTACTTTATGATGTTATTATCACATGTATCAAATAAAATCAGAGCCGGAGATATTCGCCGTGTATACCGAACGCTTATCAGAAGACAATGTCGAGGTCCTTCGCGCGCCTTGGTAGACAAAGAAATTCATGACCTGCCACTCCAAAAGCTCTTGTTCGGCCTCAGATCAAGCTAGACACCCCATTCCACCTTCCACTACCTGTTGACATCTAGTGGAAGGCATATGAAGTGCATGCATATCGATAAATATAAGGCAATTGAATAGGCAGGCCCTGAAACAGAGCCTCGTTTTCAGATTTTTGACTTCCTACATGGAGGTTTGCTGCAAAATGAGTTCTGTTTTACTCACAGACATAATTCAAACAGTTTTAGAAACTTCTGAGTGTTTTCTATCCAATAGTAATAATAATATGCATATTGTCGGATGTAGAAAAGAGTACGAGGCCGTTTCATTTGGGCACGATTTTTTCCAAAGTGAAAACAGCGCCCCCCTATTGACAAGATTAATCAAACAAAAGGACCATTTGTGATGTTTATGGGACAAATTGGAGTGCCAACAACAGAAGCTCGTCAAAGGTAAGGCATGAATTATATTTTTATTTCTGCGTTTTGTGTCGCGCCTGCAGGGTTGAAATATGCTTATCTCTCTTTGTTTACAATGGTGCTAACTCAGATAATAGCATTGTTTGCTTTCGCCGAAAAGCCTATTTGAATTCTGAGATGTTGGCTGGATTCACATCCAGTGTAGCTTTCATTTGGTATCTTTCATGTGTGATTTAATGAAAGTTTGATTTTTATAATATTTTATTTGAATTTGGCGCACTTTCTCTGGCTTTTTGCGCATTTTCTCTGGCTTTTGGCCAACTGACACAGTAGCGTCTCACCTAAACTCAGATTTTTGGATATAAATATGAACTTTACCGAACAAAACATACATGTATTGTGTAACATGAAGTCCTATGAGTGTCATCTGATGAAGATCATCAAAGGTTAGTGATTAATTTTAACTCTATTTCTGCTTTTTCTTAATCCTCTCTGTGACTGGAAAAATGGCTGTGTTTTCCTGTGGTTATGTATTAAACCTCTAACGAGTCACAAACCCGGATCCGGGATCCCCCCCATCAAAAAAGCTGACTAGCATAGCCTAGCCTAAAGCCACAGGGATATCATATAATAAAATGTTCATGAAATCACAAGTCCAAGACACCAGATGAAAGATACAGATCTTGTGAATCCAGCCATCATTTCTGATTTTTAAAATGTTTTACAGGGAAGACACAATATGTATTTCTATTAGCTAACCACCATAGCAAAAGACACAACTTTTTTTTCTCCACCATTTTTTTCCTGCATAGGTAGCTATCACAATTTCGACCAAATAAAGATATAAATAGTCACTAACCAAGAAACAACTTCATCAGATGACAGTCTGATAACATATTTATTGTATAGCATATGTTTTGTTAGAAAAATGTGCATATTTCAGGTATAAATCACAGTTCTACGTTGCAGCTGCAATCTGAAATAGCGCCGAAGCAGCCAGAATAATTACAGAGACCAACGTCAAATACCTAAATACTCATCATAAAACATTTCTGAAAAATATATGGTGTACAGCAAATGAAAGACAAACATCTTGTGCCAATATTTCAGATTTTTTAAGTGTTTTACAGCGAAAACACAATATAGCATTATATTAGCTTACCACAATAGCCAGAAACACAAGCCATTTACCAGCAGCAAAGGTTAGCGATCGTAACAAACCAGCAAAAGATATATAATTTTTGACTAACCTTCATAAACTTCATCAGATGACAGTCCTGTAACATCATATTACACAATGCATATAGGGTTTGTTCGAAAATGTGCATATGTAGCGGCACAAATCGTGGTTATACAATGTGATTAGTAGCCAAACTTCAAGCAATCTGTCCGGCGCCATCTTGGAGAGGCACCTAATCTAATCAATAACTAATCGTAAACTTGACAAAAAAATACAGGTTGGACAGCAAATGAAAGATACATTAGTTCTTAATGTAACCGCTGTGTTAGATTTTTAAAATTAACGTTACTACGACATACAGAGTGCGTTACAGCGAGACCGTGCCGAAATTAATGGCGGAATTATTGTTTCACATTTTTCAACATAAATACGAATTAACAGCATAAAGACTTCTTACTATTTGTTGAGCTTCCATCAGAATCTTGGGCAAGGTGTCCTTTGTCCATAATAATCGTTGCTCGGCTGTAGAATGTTGTCTTCAACCGTGTAATTAGCAGCAAACATTAGCTATGTGGCCCAAACATGCCCAACTCTTCAAAACGCAGGACAAAAAAAATTCCGAAAATTGCAATATACTCATGTAAACTGATATAACTCGGTTTAAAATAACTACGTTATGATGTTTCTAACACCTATATCGAATAAAATCAGAGCCGGATATATCTAACGCTGATAACGTGATCTTCTCAGAATGCCATCCTGAGGTCTGTCTTGCGTCATGGCGAACGATGAAAAGGGTGCACCCCTCGTGCCAAGCCTATTTATACTGCCTCAGATCTACCTAGCAACCCCATTCCAATTCTCAACGCTTGCTGACATCTAGGGGAAATCGCATGCAGTGCTTGTCGACCAATAGAATAATTGCAAATTATTTAACTGACCCAGGAACAGAGTTCCCAATTTCAGATTTCTCACTTCCTGACAGGAAGATTGCTCCAACTCGAGTTCTGTTTTACTCACAGATATAATTCAAACGGTTTTAGAAACTAGAGAGTGTTTTCTATCCAATAGTAATAATAATATGCATATTGTACGAGCAAGAATTGAGTACGAGGCAGTTTAATTTGGGAACGAAATATTTACAAAGTCGAAATGGCCCCCCCTATTGACAAGAAGTTTTAAGCTAACTTAATCGCAAGGTGTGCTTTCACCGTAAATCCTTTTTGAAATCAGAGACTTTGGCTGGATGAACGAGAAGTTTATCTTTAAAATGGTGTATAATACTTGTGTGTTTGAGGAATTTTAATTATGAGATTTCTGTTGTTTTGAATTTGGCGCCCTGCAATTTCACTGGCTGTTGGTTAGGTAGGACGCTACCGTCCCACATATCTCGGAGAAGTTAAAGAGAGAGGCCAGTTACAACAACCTGACTAAAGAGAGACCACCTACAGACCAGCTACACCAACCTGACTAAAGAGAGAGGCCAGTTACAGACCAGATACAACAACCTGACTAAAGAGAGAGGCTAGTTACAACAACCTGACTAAAGAGAGAGGCCAGTTACAGACCAGTTACAACAACCTGACTAAAGAGAGAGATCAGCTACAGACCAGCTAAAACAACCTGACTAAAGAGAGAGACCAGATACAACAACCTGACTAAGGAGAGACCACCTACAGACCAGCTACAACAACCCGACTAAAGAGAGAGGCCAGTTACAGACCAGCTACAACAATCTGACTAAAGAGAGAGACCAGTTACAACAACCTGACTAAAGAGAGACCACCTTCAGACCAGCTACCACAACTTGAATGAAGAGCGAGATCAGCTACAGACCAGCTACAACAACCTTACTAAAGAGAGAGACCAGTTACAACAACCTGACTAAAGAGAGACCACCTACAGACCAGCTACAACAACCTGACTAAAGAGAGACCAGTTACAACAACCTGACTAATGATAGACCACCTACAGACCAGCTACAACAACCTGACTAAAGATAGAGACCAGCTAGTTCAGTTATGATCTGTTTTAGTGAACAACTCCTTCTTTATTGTTATTGATGATAACAACGTCTCAAATGACTCCGCTGCAGAGAGAGACAAGCTAGAGATCAGATACAACAACCTGACTAAAGAAAGACCAGCTAGAACCAGCTACAACACCCTGACTAAAGAAAGACGAGTTACAGACCAGTTATAATAACCTCACTACAGAGAGAGACCAGCTACAGACCACTTACAACAACCTGACTAGAGAGAGACTAGCTACAGAGGGAGAGAGATGGTACTACATCTTCACCAAGACCAAAACCTGGACAGCAGACAGGACTGTATCAAGAGAGTAAAATACCTGGGGCCTCATTTATCAATACTACATTAGAACTGAATTTAGAATGTTGGTATGAATAGAAACAGTTAGATTTATCAAAACAATCCTAACAGTATCACACCAATAGGAGATAACCTATGATAAATACCAAATTGTTCTCAGCCTCAGTGCTCTTGTACAACCTTGGCTAGTTGGATATTGAAATGCCTCTAATTAACCATATATGGTCAAAATAAAGCCTTTAAAGCCTACTGGAATATACAACGCCGTACATGATATAGGCTACAAAGGCACATCCAAAAGAACCTTAAAATGATAATAATCCAGACTGCAATACAGTTGCTAAAGTCAGAGATTGAGGTCAACCAACAGGTTTTATTGGTCTCACTCAGTTGTGGTTTAACCAGTAAAAATAAAAACATAGCTACAAAGAGAGGACCAGTAGAACAATTCAACAATTCAGGTTGCTTTAGCGATGGCACATTTACTTGAAATGAGTAGGCAACACTCACCAATAAGGCATCTATCCTCAACAGCTCCCAACTGTAGGTGTATAGACCACCATGAACAGAATGAACGAGTGTGCGTTCCAACTGGCCAACAGCCAAAACATTCAGCAGCGTTGTTTTTTCATGTAACTTATCACCTGCACATTAAGAGTGGAAGTCTTTTCTAGTCACATAGTTGAACTGGTTTTGGCATGGGGATGGGGATGTGGGTGCCGTCTATTGATCCATTTGTAATTGGAAATCCATTGATGGCAAAAAAAACAATTGATTTCAACCTGTTGCGCGATGACTTATGGAAATTGTATGTTACAGTTTATTTTGCTGATGACTAAATCCAAAACATTGGCTCATAAACGGATGTCAGATGTCAAATCGGCAAGCTCCTGCTGAAAAGTGCTGGTTGCCAAAAACCTGCGGCTGGATGGCACTTGATGTGCACCGGACTGACATTTTTTGCCTTTCTTAGGTAGGTCTTAAATCCTCGAAAAGATCCAATACGATTGGTATTGGGAAATTATATCTGATGAGCCAATCTGTACTTTCTGTAAAAAAAGTCTCTAAAAACACGCTCTGCTAAATGCAGTGTGTGACAAACCTTCTAACAGAGCAACATCAGGCATCTCTAATTCCATTTCCATTATCTCAGTCTTATAGTATTTCTACAATGGTTTCAATTTAACATGTGTCTTTAATTGAACATATTACACTACTTTATATTGATTATTATCGTAACAAATGCACTGATGTGGTGAAATTACATTTAGTCTGTCAAGATCTATTGCATTAATTCACAATGGAAGTAGAACTCCATTATTACTCACACAATTTCAACATATATTTTCCCCATCCTTGACAAGCAGTTCCCTTATTCCACCACTTGGCACTCACTGTTCCTACAAATGGTTATGTCTGTGTATAAATTCAAGCAAACGTTCATATAAATCTCAGACTTTGCGTGGAAATGACGCTACGCATGGTTTACTAACAGATTTGTGTTTGTCTGCGGTTGATGAGGCCTCTGGTGATGATTAACAGAGAACAGGAACAGGTGTCAGAGACAGAGAGCTGGATCGGGTTCTGGACTAACATTCCTTGGTCAGTAGTGTATTTTATTTTACACATACAGACCATTTGTAGTTAACTACATCTTTCTCAACAACAGACATTTCTCTTCAACCTTAACAAGAGAGCCTGGATTGGCCTGACTGACATAGATGAAGAGGAGACCTGGAAATGGGGACACACACATTACATGGTTTGTATTTGCATATGAAAATGTTTCCTACTTATTTCCTGATTGTAACTTTGGAGTCCCAGTAGTTACTGTATGTTTCACACATCATCAGATACAACATGGAGTCAGTACAACAGACTCATTGTTAAATGTGTTTCACACATCATCAGATCCAACATGGAGTCAGTACAACAGACTCATTGTTAAATGTGTTTCACACATCATCAGATCCAACATGGAGTCAGTACAACAGACTCATTGTTAAATGTGTTTCACACATCATCAGATACAACATGGAGTCAGTACAACAGACTCATTGTTAAATGTGTTTCACACATCATCAGATACAACATGGAGTCAGTACAACAGACTCATTGTTCAATGTGTTTCACACATCATCAGATCCAACATGGAGTCAGTACAACAGACTCATTGTTAAATGTGTTTCACACATCATCAGATACAACATGGAGTCAGTACAACAGACTCATTGTTAAATGTGTTTCACACATCATCAGATACAACATGGAGTCAGTACAACAGACTCATTGTTCAATGTGTTTCACACATCATCAGATACAACATGGAGTCAGTACAACAGACTAATTGTTAAATGTGTTTCACACATCATCAGATACAACATGGAGTCAGTACAACAGACTCATTGTTAAATGTGTTTCACACATCATCAGATACAACATGGAGTCAGTACAACAGACTCATTGTTAAATGTGTTTCACACATCATCAGATACAACATGGAGTCAGTACAACAGACTCATTGTTAAATGTGTTTCACACATCATCAGATACAACATGGAGTCAGTACAACAGACTCATTGTTCAATGTGTTTCACACATCATCAGATACAACATGGAGTCAGTACAACAGACTCATTGTTAAATGTGTTTCACACATCATCAGATACAACATGGAGTCAGTACAACAGACTCATTGTTAAATGTGTTTCAAATCAACAATGAAAACACAGTGCCGTAGGACCCCAAACCCCAAACCCCCCCCCCCCCCCCCAGAATATTAGACAACATGAGGTCAGTACATTAGACACAACATGAGGTCAGTACATTAGACACAACATGAGGTCAGTACATTAGACACAACATGAGGTCAGGACATTAGACACAACATGAGCTCAGTACATTAGACACAACATGAGGTCAGTACAGTAGACACAACATGAGGTCAGTACATTAGACACAACATGAGGTCAGGACATTAGACACAACATGAGCTCAGTACATTAGACACAACATGAGGTCAGTACAGTAGACACAACATGAGGTCAGTACATTAGACACAACATGAGGTCAGGACATTAGACACAACATGAGGTTATACAGTTTCTCCTGATATGTAAGTCTTTTGTTCTCAGGAATCAGCTATAAAGATGTACTGGAGCAGAAAATGTCCCAACCTCAACCACCATGTTACACTTTTATTATCTTCCTCTTTCTACATTTCCATTTTATTTTCAGGATGACATCATAAACAGTCTGTCACAGACTCAGAGCAGAGACAGAAACAGACACAGACAGAAGGGCAACGATAGTACCAGAACCCGAGTACAGACAGAAAGCACAGTAAGTTTTTGGAGATGTCTGAGGCCATCAATGCTGAACCAGATATGACCAAGAAGGTCAAGTTTAACAGAGGTGAGATGGAGGAGAGGATTGTGGATATCTACGTCAGTGCAGACACCCTGAGAGACGGTGAGACCAGCTCCAAGAGAGAAGAGACAGCAGACACTGCTCCTAATAATGGACCAGGAGACCAGCACTCAGGTAAAACACACACACACACACACACACACTCACGCAAATAAATTACACACACAATACATATAACAGGTGAGATTATCCTCTAGTACTACAGATTTATTTGTCCCAATCCTGGATGATACAGTAAATAACATTACCAAAGATATTTAATCATTTGTGATTCAGTATATTTTCAGTGGTGGAAGAGACTCTCTGGAATTGCTGCAGCGTGTCTGGGGCTGCTGTGTGTTCTCCTACTGGCTGGGATCATAGGCCAGTCTTTCCAATGTAAGTCTACAGTATATCTATACTAAACAACAATATAAATGCAACATGCAAACATTTCTAAGATTTCACTGAGTTACAGTTCATGTCAGTCAATGGAAATAAATTCATTAGGCCCTAATCTATGGATGTCACATGACTGGCAGAGGTTCAGCCATGGGTGGGCCTTGGAGGGCATAGGTCCACCCACTTGGCAGCCAGATTCCAACCACTGGGGAACCAGGCTCAGCCAATCAGAATGAGTTTTTCCCCACAAAAGGGCTTTATAACAGACAGAAATACTCCTCAGCACCCTCCCTCAGACGATCCAACAGGTGAAGAAGACAGATGTGGAGGTCATGGACTGGCATGGTTACATGTGGTCTGTGGTTGTGAGGCCAGTTGGACGTACTGCCAAATTCTCTAAAACAACATTGGAGGCAGCTTATGGTAGAGAAATGAACATTCATTTATCTGGCAACGGCTCTGGTGGACATTCCTGCAGTTAGCATGCCAGATGCACGTTCCCTCAAAACTTGAGACATCTGTGGCAAAACTACACATTTTAAAGTGGCCTTTTATTGTCTCCAGCAGAAGGTGCACCTGTGTAATGATCATGCTGTTTAGTCAGCTTCTTGATATGCCACACCTGTCAGGTGGATGGATTATCTTGGAAAAGGATACATGCTGAATAACAGGGATGTAAACACATTTGAGAGAAATAAGCTTTTTGTGCGTATGAAACATTTCTGGGATCTTTTAATTAATCTCATGAAACATGGGACCAACACTTTACATGTTACATTTACATTTTTGTTCACTGTTTAAATAGTTCTTATAATTCAGATTTAGTAGTTCTGATTTGAACAATTTTATTAAGCAACGTCTTCTTTATTGTTGTTGCAGACAGGAACGTCTCAAAGAACTACTCTGCAGAGAGAGACCAGCTACAGACCAGTTACAACACCCTGACTAAAGAGAGAGACCAGCTACAGACCAGTTACAACACCCTGACTAAAGAGAGAGACCAGCTACAGACCAGCTACAACAACCTGACTAAAGAGAGAGACCAGCTACAGACCAGTTATAACAACGTGACTAAAGAGAGAGACCAGCTACAGACTGAGAGAGATGTTCTTAGCAGCAAGCTTTCCAATCTCAGTGAGTAAACTACTTATCATTAACATCACAGACCTGATCATGAGTCTGTGTTCTTCATTAAGAGTACAGGGTGATAAGTTGAAGGAAATTAATGTTAATCGTCTTGTAGAACAAACCTGTCCTAAAGGCTGGCAGAAGTTTGAATCCAGTTGGTACTTCCTGTCTAATGAGACTAAAACCTGGAAGGAGAGCAGAGAGGACTGTCTGGAGAGAGGAGCAGACCTGGTGATCATAAACAGTGATAAGGAACAGGTGAGAGAGAGAGAGACACACACACACACACACACACACACACTTAGATATTATCAAACAAATGAATATATATTTATCTTTCTCAACAACAGACATTTCTCTTCAACCTTCACATGAGATTATGGATTGGTCTGACTGACTCTGTTAACCTTTCACGAGCCTCTACCCCGGGTCCGGGATCACCCCCCACCCCCCCCACACACTGATTAGCATAGCTAGCATAGCTTCACAAGTAGATAGTAGCATCTAAATATCATTAAATCACAAGTCCAAGACACCAGATGAAAGATACACATCTTGTGAATAAAGCCACCATTTCAGATTTTTCAAATGTTTTACAGGGAAGACACAATATGTAAATCTATTAGCTAAACACGTTAGCAAAATACACCACTTTTCTAACTCCATCAGTTTCTTACTCCTTCAGGTGCTATCACCAATTCGGCTCAACTAAGATATTGATATCCACTAACCAAGAAAAAACCTCTTCAGATGACAGTCTGATAACATATTTATGGTATTGGATAGGTGTTGTTAGAAAAAAGTGCATATTTCAGGTAGAAATCACAGTTTACAATTGCACCGACCATCACAAATCCACTAGAATTACTAGATAGAGCAACGTGTATGACCAATTTACTCATCATAAAACATTTCATAAAAATAGACAAAGCATAGCAATGGAAAGACCCAGTTCTTGTGATTTCAGACCATATTTCAGATTTTCTAAGCGTTTTTCAGCGAAAACACAATAAATCGATAAGTTAGCATACTACATGTGCAAACGTTACCAGAGCATCGATTCCAGCCAAAGAGCGCTATAACGTAATCACCGCCAAAAGATATTAATTTTTTCACTAACCTTCTCAGAATTCTTCCGATGACACTCCTGTAACATCATTTTACAACATACATATACAGTTTGTTCGAAAAGGTGCATATTTAGCCATACAAAACCGTGGTTACACAATAAAAATACTAGGAAATCAAGCCTCAATATGTCTGACGTCATCTATCAGAGTGATCTAGTTTAATTGAAAGCTAATCATATACTTGACTAAAAAATACAGGGTTGACAGCAATCGAAAGACAAATTAGTTCTTAATGCAACCGCTGATTTACATTTTTAAAATTATCCTTACTTTTCAATACAGGGTTCGCCAAGTGAAGCTATACCAAACAAAATGGCGAAATATGCGTTTAAAATATTTCGACAGAAACACGATTTATCATATTAAATATTGCTTACTTTGAGCTGTTCTTCCATCATATTCTTGGGCAATGTATCCTTTCTATGTTATAAACGTCTTTTGGTCGATAGATGTCCTCTGTCCTTCGAAATGTCCACCACCAACGACCGACACCCCGAAACGTTTCCAAAGCTAAAAAGGGCACGACAAAGAAATTCCTCAAAATCGCACTAAACGGATATAAATTGCTATAAAACGGTTCAAATTAACTACATTATGATGTTTTTAACAACTATAACGACTGAAAACATGACCGGAGAAATATTGCTGGTTAGAAAACGATTTGGAACGAGGCAGGTCCGATGTCCTTCACGCTTCAGGCGCACGATGAGAAAGGGGGGTCTCTGTACATTTTGGTCTTTTATAATGGCTGTGAATGTCCCATCGATTTCATTGAAAACGTGATGACGTACAGACACCCAGAGGAAGACGTAGGCAGTGTCGGTTTCTTCATAGCATTCACTGTCGCCTTAAAAACAGACCCCAGATCAGAGGTAAAAATTTCTGAAATCTGAACCCTGTCATGAAAAGTGCTGTAGAAATTGTTCTGTACCACTCAGAGACAAAATTCCAACTTCTATAGAAACTAGAAGGTGTTTTCTATCCAATAATAACAATAATATGCATATTGTACGATCAAGAATTTAGCACGAGGCAGTTTAATTTGGAGACCCAAATATGCTAATGCGGAACAGCACCCCCTATAGTTGCAAGAAGTTAAGGAGGGGACCTGGAAATGGGTGGACAGCACCCCACTGACCACAGGGTGAGAGATGATAACTAATCTGTCAATAAGGCTCCATTCAACCTTTTTCTATACAGGTTACTGTCATTGATGATACCAGTCAAGACAATTAACTATGAAACATTTCTGTATATTATTTAGGATTATGATGTTCTAACTGTGACGTCTGATCGTTATTAACCCTGTAGATACTGGTATTAACCATGATATCTGACTGTTTTTAACCCTGTAGATACTGGTATTAACCATGATATCTGACTGTTTTTAATCCTGTAGGTAATGGTATTAACCATGATATCTGACTGTTTTTAATCCTGTAGGTAATGGTATTAATCATGATATCTGACTGTTATTAACCCTGTAGTTACTGGTATTAGCCATGATATCTGACTGTTGTTTAACCCTGTAGGTACTGGTATTAACCATGATATCTGATGGTTTTTAACCCTGTAGGTGCTGGTATTAACCATGATAACCTTATCTCAGCTCGCTGGTCACCATAGCAGCACCTACCTGTAGCACGCGCTCCAGCAGGTATATCTCTCTAGTCACCCCCAAAACCAATTCTTCCTTTGGACGCCTCTCCTTCCAGTTCTCTGCTGCCAATGACTGGAACGAACTACAAAAATCTCTGAAACTGGAAACACCTATCTCCCTCACTAGCTTTAAGCACCAGCTGTCAGAGCAGCTCATAGATTACTGCACCTGTACATAACCCATCTACAATTTAGCCCAAACAACTACCTCTTTACCTACTGTATTTATTTATTAATTTATTTTGCTCCTTTGCACCCCATTATTTCTGTCTCTACTTTGCACTTTCTTCCACTGCAAACCAACCATTCCATTGTTTTTTTTAGTTTTTATTTTACTTGCTGTGTTGTACTCACTTCGCCGCCATGGCCTTTTATATTTGTATTTATTTATACATATATTTGTTTGCCTTCACCTCCCTTATCTCACCTCACTTGCTCACATTGTATATAGACTTTTTTTTTTTTTTTCACTGTATTATTGACTATATGTTTGTTTTACTCCATGTGTAACTATGTGTTGTTGTATGTGTCGAACTGCTTTGCTTTATCTTGGCCAGGTCGCAATTGTAAATGAGAACGTGTTCTCAATTTGCCTACCTGGTTAAATAAAGGTTAAATAAAAAAAAAAAAATTAAAAAAAATGATATCTGGCTGTTGTTAACCCTATAGGTACTGGTATTAACCATGATATCTGACTGTTGTTAACCCTGTAGGTACTGGTATTAACCATGATATCTGACTGTTATTAACCCTGTAGGTACTGGCATGAACCACAGCCTGATAATGCAGGTCCTACTGGGGACGAGGACTGTGTTGAGATACGTACTGATCAGAGTCCTCTGGAGGCATGGAATGACATGTCATGTGCGGAGAATCTTCACTGGATTTGTGAGAAAGTGCCTTAACATCACCATGACAACAGACTGTAACACATACAGCAGCCTACAGCACAGAACTCTCTCTCTCTCTCTCTCGCTGTCTCTCTCTGTCTCTCTCTCTCTCTCTGTCTCTCTCTGTCTCTCTCTGTCTCTCTCTCTCTCTCTGTCTCTCTCTCTCTCTGTCTCTCTCTGTCTCTCTCCCTCTCTCTCTCTCTCTCTCTCTCTCTCTCTCTCTCTCTCTCTCTCTCTCTCTCTCTCTCTCTGTCTCTCTCTGTCTCTCTCTTTCTCTCTCTCTGTCTCTCTCTGTCTCTCTCTGTCTCTCTCCCTCTCTGTCTCTCTCTCTCTCTCTCTCTCTCTCTCTGTCTCTCTCTGTCTCTCTCCCTCTCTCTCTCTCTCTCTCTCTCTCTCTCTCTCTCTCTGTCTCTCTCTCTCTCTCTCTCTCTCTCTCTCTCTCTCTCTCTCTCTCTCTCTCTCTCTCTCTCTCTCTCTCTCTCTCTCTCTCTCTCTCTCTCTCTCTCTCTCTCTCTCTCTCTCTCTCTCTCTCTCTCTCTCTCTCTCTCTCTCTCTCTCTCTCTCTCTCAAACCCACAGACACACGGCATGTTTTATTTGTTTGTTTTAGCATATTAATAAAAGTCCAACTTATTTCCTGATTGTTGCTTCCTGTGTCTCAATAGTTATGTTTCACACATTATCAGACACAACATGAAGTTAGCACAGTAGACTCAACAGAATACATTTAACAATTAAAATGTATAATTTTGCTGTTATAATACCACACACACACACACACTCATTTACATGTTTGTATGAGCATATTAATACAATTCCTACTCATTTCCTGATTGAAGCTTCCTGTTTACCAATAGGCTAGTTATGTTCCACAAAACATGGTGGAAGTGCGATGATGCGAAACTAGGTAATGGCTTTAAGTACTTTTTGCTTCATACAAGCCAAGTCAATTTAAAAACAAATCTATTTGCTCTCTTGAGGATCTTGGATCCCATCATTCTGCTAGCTCTGTTTAGAAACTCAAGGTGGAGTCGGTCTCCAATAATGTTTGCTCTGAAATGAAGCCTAGCCAGGAGGAAGTGCCTGCAGCGGCAGCTATAGTAGAGACTTCCAGCCTTGGCCCTGATCATACCAGAGATGATTTTGGACGGGTAGGAGTGAGATTTTGGGAAAAAGTGGATCCCTGCTCTTTGGCCGACCCATATGTTGTGTCAAGCTGGGAACTGTTACATATGTCACATGTTCGAGAAGTGGAATTGTTTAGATTGTGTGCATCCAGAGGCAGAGGGTGCTCCACATCACACATCTCAGGGCTCGACCTGTGGTGTGCTTTGCTCTGCGGAGCAGGGGGCCTCTCAAAGGAGTGATCAGTGGAGAGGTGTTGAGTGTAGATCTGAAAAACAATATTTCTGGTGTTTTTTACGTCCTCGGTTGGTGAGAAGTAGACCCGGTGACTGAGACTGAGAATACCCAGAATGTCTTGTTGAGCTTTAATAGAGAGTTCTTACCTGTCAGGTTTAGGTTATGTCAGCTATTTTGGGGTTTTGCAGAAGGTTTCCTATGCTGAGGCATTGAGGAAAGTAGATGAAAGCCCAAGGGTGAGTGATTCGACTGGGAGCCCCCCACTGAGTAGGACTGAAGACAGAGATCCAGAGAACATATGTTTTAGATTTCTTGCATTTATTGTCATGGTCATTAATTGTACTGCGCTGATGGAGCGGAAATCCCAGAAGATACTGTGTGGTAGCGGCAGCAGTGTGAGAGATTTTAGTGCAGAAGATCTACAGGGGATTTTGAGAGAAGGGGTTCCATCCTCCCAGGCCGACAGCCTGATGTAGCATATGATAGGGCCAAAGTAGAGGGATGGTGTGGTGGGTGTGTTGGGATAGTGCTGTATACAGGTGTAGGATCTGTTAGGGTCAAGTAGTGGGATGGGGTGGTGGGTGTGTTGGGGATAGTGCTGTACACAGGTGTAGGATCTGATAGGGCCAAGTAGAGGGATGGGGTGGTGGGTGTGTTGGGGACAGTGCTGTACACAGGTGTAGGATCTGTTAGGGTCAAGTAGAGGGATGGGGTGGTGGGTGTGTTGGGGATAGTGCTGTACACAGGTGTAGGATCTGATAGGGCCAAGTAGAGGGATGGGGTGGTGGGTGTGTTGGGGATAGTGCTGTACACAGGTGTAGGATCTTAATTTGATCCCCCTTTTTCACAATAACTTTTCTGCAATGCATTTAGCATGTAGTTTAGTATTGGTAGTCTACTATTGGCATGTATTCTAATACTATTCTAATACTTCTACATATTTCAATCCAGGTCGGACTCATATCCTACTATCTCTTCTGCACTGCAGGTGAAGCAGGAAGAGACACATTTTCCTTGATGGGCCTTGAGGGAATGAAAGAGTTTTGGCGCCACCTGCTGACAATTTAAAGTAATGATCTCTCTGCAAAGAGGTGATTTAATGAAGAAACAGGTCCTCTCTCTGTCGCCCTCTACAGCCGGTCTGTGTCATGGTAACGCTGCACCCTGTACCACTACGGTGACTCTTTTGTCAGAGGAAAAATCACTGTTACTCTCAGCAGAACCCCTGTCACCGGTTGTCCTTTATTCCTCATGTTTCTCTCTTTCTCTCTCTCTTACTGTCTCTCCCTCCAGCCATCCTGACCAGCAAAAACTCCAGGCCCCCATTATTATAATGACAGCACAGAGTTCTTCTGGTCAGGTGGTCAGCAAGTTGAACTCCTGGTCCACTGTTGCAAATACTTTTTTCTCCCAACACAGACAGACATTGATGTATCTATTTTATTATATTATATGACCAATTATAACGCGTAACACTTCACACCCCGGTGTTGTAACACTAACAGACCCTGGTGTTGTAACACTAACAGACCCTGGTGTTGTAACAGTAACAGACCCTGGTGTTGTAACACCACACACCCCGGTGTTGTAACACTACAGACCCTGGTGTTGTAACACTACAGACCCTGGTGTTGTAACACTAACAGACCCTGGTGTTGTAACACTAACAGACCTTGGTGTTGTAACACTAACAGACCCTGGTGTTTTAAGACTAACAGACCCCGGTGTTGTAACACTAACAGACCCTGGTGTTGTAACACTACAGACCCCGGTGTTGTAACACTTACAGACCCTGGTGTTGTAACACTAACAGACCCTGGTGTTGTAACACTACACACCCCGGTGTTGTAACACTAACAGACCCTGGTGTTGTAACACTAACAGACCTTGGTGTTGTAACACTAACAGACCCCGGTGCTGTAACACTAACAGACCCCGGGGTTGTAACACTAACAGACCCTGGGGTTGTAACACTAACAGACCCTGGTGTTGTAACACTAACAGACCCCTGGTGTTGTAACACTAACAGACCCTGGTGTTGTAACACTAACAGACCCTGGTGTTGTAACACTACAGACCCTGGTGTTGTAACACTAACAGACCCTGGTGTTGTAACACTAACAGACCCTGGTGTTGTAACACTACAGACCCCGGTGTTGTAACACTAACAGACCCCGGTGTTGTAACACTAACAGATCCTGGTGTTGTAACACTACAGACCCTGGTGTTGTAACACTAAAGACCCTGGTGTTGTAACACTAACAGACCCTGGTGTTGTAACACTAACTGACCCCGGTGTTGTAACACTACAACCCTGGTGCTGTAACACTACAGACCCTGGTGTTGTAACACTACAGACCCTGGTGTTGTAACACTACAGACCCTGGTGTTTTAACACTACAGACCCTGGTGTTGTAACACTACACACCCTGGTTTATCCATCTGAGCTATTGGAAACTCCGTCTGTCCCTCTCTAGTGTCTTGCTAAGTTTTCTTGACCTGTCCGCTTCCTGTTTGGGTTGGAATGCAGATCCGTTTCCTGAGAAAGAAAGAAATAAAAGAAAAGAAAGAAAGAAAGAAAGAAAGAAAGAAAGAAAGAAAGAAAGCAAACCAGGACCAGGAGACCTCAAGGCTAGAGAAACATTTAGCTGAGTTCATCTTATCCACTTTCCCCCTCTTGCTATGAACTAGGGCACAATCAGACACTTATACCTGTTGAACATGCTTCAGTGAAGGGCTAGAATTCCTCTCATAGTCTCACAGCCCAAAGTATTTAGATTTCTGTTCTATCGTTGGAAAGCTGAACAGGCACAATTCAGGAGTGGAACCATTCATACTGTTCTATACAATCTAGCTCTGTGTCTAAAGTGAGGTGAGTGGGGGCACCTGTTTTATTATTGACAGAAGTGGGGGCACATGTAGACTGCGGTCCAGTGGAGGCTGCTGAGGGGAGGGCGGCTCATAATAATGTTTGGAATGGTATTCATATCAACCGAATGGAAACCACGTCGTTGATGTGTTTGATACCATTCCATTGACTCCATTCCAGCCATTATTATCATCCCTCCTCCCCTCAGCAGCCTTCCAGCCTCCACTGCTGCATACACACACAATATCGTACATTCACACTCACACAAACACACACACACACATACACTCTCCCCTTCATGCATCCTACTGCTGTAGAGGTATGTGTGGAATACCCTCAAAAACGTCTGACAAGCGAAGATGAGTGCATCACCGTCCCATCCAACGTGTATACCATCAGCCAGCTGCCTCCGTCACAAGCAACATGCAGCCAGCAGCCCCTCCCCTCTCCCCCTGACTCTCTGTCTCCAGTATTTCCTGCTGATGCTGCTGTGGCAACCGTATCCAAGGAAAACAGTCCTTTCCTGGCCGTCTGCTGGAGGCGACCAATGCCAGCACAGCCGGTGTCCAGCGTCAGTGTTGTTTCATCAGGGAGCTCTCGTCATCACCAAGTCCCAGACTCTGGCCCCAGACACTACAGCCAATAAACTACAGGAGGAGACAACAGGGTGTGTTCACTAGGAACTAAACGGAGCCAAACAGTATGAAACAGAACCAAACGGGGAGGGACCCAGATAAATTAGTCCAATAGAAAATCTTGTTTTCTTTGCAAAATCTTTTTCCGTTTGGAGTAAACTATTTCCGTTGCAAAACGTTTTAGACTAATGTTTACCGATTCTTACGGATTCGTCGACATCCATTGTGACATGCTGCTACAAAACGTACTGAATGGGATGCTTCAGCAGAAAGCCCCATATGTACTGTAAGCCAAGGAGGGCAAGTGACTTCCAGGACAGTGATGCATAGACCTTTAACCCTATCAGTCCCAAGCCAGAATCTGCATTTTTGAGGGCGTGTACAACCCTCATGTTTAGTGTTTCACCATTTCCTTTTCAGAGGAGACACTTTTATTCAAAGCGTCTTACCTGACAGTGAATGCATAGACTTTTAAGTGCATTTCATCCCTGCGGGAGTCGAACCCACAGCCCTGCAGATGCTGAGCCACACAGGACCTAATACTGTAATGTGTAACAGACCATGTAACCCACAACCCCTCAAAGCACCCTTTCAGCCCTTCACTGTACATTTTCTCTTTCGGACGGGCCTCTATAAAACCGAGTTTGTCTCCTGCATGTGTAACTCTGCTCTGCTTTTGGTTCTGAGACTGAGACAGGGTGTTCTTTGTGAATCAGTTGACCTTTGAAAACAAACAGTCAGTCCGTCTCCAGAGACAAACAGACACACGACTGATCATCCATCACATCAACATTATAGTTTCAACCATGTTTTAAGGATATACATACAGTTTGTTTACAATATCATTGCTGACAAATAATGGAATAAAAAAGGTATATTTTGGGTTCTGATGTGTTACAACTGTTTAACTAAGTTCATGAGGCATTTATAAGTTATCATCTTTAAGAATGGATTGTTAGACTTTATATCATAAAACAGCTGTGAGAAACAGTCCTATTGTGACTGATTATGTCACACCCCCACCCTCTTATACGTGTGTGTGTGTGTGTGTGTGTGTGTGTGTGTGTGTGTGTGTGTGTGTGTGTGTGTGTGTGTGTGTGTGTGTGTGTGTGTGTGTGTGTGTGTTCTCACATCAGTGTGTATCTCCTCAGGACCTGAGGGTTCAGGGAGAATACTCTACAGGATGGTTGCTGTGAGCTTTGGGATTCTGTGTGTTCTACAAGTCACTCTCAACATCTCCCTGAGACTAGTCTGTGAGTGTATTCTTGTCTAATCATTACACTATATCAGACTTTCACAACAAGGTCTAAATTCAGATGTTATCTGTGTACAGTAGCTAAGTTCCTCCTCTGTTACAGACCAGTTACAACAACCTGACTGACTGAAGAGAGAGACCATCTTCAGGCAAAGGTTTGTTGCAAAGTTTCTCAATGTGTTCACCTTTGCTCTTCAACAGAACAGATACTTAATACTTTGATTCCAATTTCTACTTCCTCTCCATCGAGAAAAAAACCTGTGCTTCCACCATTTTTAAAGTAGTCAACGTTGTTAACTGGGTGGGTTTTCCTAGGGGTTGTAGCCTCAATGGCGCTACCCATATTGTCAAATATAAAGAAGAGTCCTCTATCTATCTCTATGGGTCAAGGTACAGTAATAGAAGGAAGAAACTGAGCTTGTAGAAAACAGCCAGTAGGGGGAGACAAACACTTATAAAATAATGTATTATACACAACATGAGGGACTTTTCTGACCAGCATCACATTGACAAGCAGATAAAAGACAAAACCTCAAACGGACCCTTACCTTGACCCCGACCTTCACCTAATTTTAACCAATTCACAAATTGAACAGATTATAACTGTTTTATGATTTAATAAAATGATGTTATTGATGTTTAAAATGAAGCCTTTTTCTTTCTAGATGTCATGTTGTACTTGTGGTGACCTTATATCCATGGATTTTTTTTATTTATTTTTTATTTCACCTTTATTTAACCAGGTAGGCTAGTTGAGAACAAGTTCTCATTTGCAACTGCGACCTGGCCAAGATAAAGCATAGCAGTGTGAACAGACAACAACACAGAGTTACACATGGAGTAAACAATAAACAAGTCAATAACATGGTAGAAAAAAAGAAAAAAAAAAGAGAATCTATATACAATGTGTGCAAAAGGCATGAGGAGGTAGGCAATAAATCAGATAATTACAATTTAGCAGATTAACACTGGAGTGGTAAATCATCAGATGATCATGTGCAAGTAGAGATACTGGTGTGCAAAAAAGCAGAAAAGGAAATAAAAGCAGTATGGGGGGGGTGAGGTAGGTAAATTGGGTGGGCTATATACCGATGGACTATGTACAGCTGCAGCGATCGGTTAGCTGCTCGGATAGCAGATGTTTAAAGTTGTTGAGGGAGATAAAAGTCTCCAACTTCAGAGATTTTTGCAATTAGTTCCAGTCGCAGGCAGCAGAGAACTGGAAGGAAAGGCGTCCAAATGAGGTTTTGGCTTTAGGGATGATCAGTGAGATACACCTGCTAGAGCGCGTGCTACGGGTGGGTGTAGCCATCGTGACCAGTGAACTGAGATAAGGCGGCACTTTACCTAGCATAGCCTTGTAGATGACCTGGAGCCAGTGGGTCTGACGACGAACATGTAGCGAGGGCCAGCCGACTAGGGCATACAGGTCGCAGTGGTGGGTCGAATAAGGTGCTTTAGTAACAAAACGGATGGCACTGTGATAAACTGCATCCAGTTTGCTGAGTAGAGTATTGGAAGCCATTTTGTAGATGACATCGCCGAAGTCGAGGATCGGTAGGATAGTCAGTTTCACTAGGGTAAGTTTGGCGGCGTGAGTGAAGGAGGCTTTGTTGCGAAATAGAAAGCCGACTCTAGATCTAATTTTGGATTGGAGATGTGTGATATGAGTCTGGAAGGAGAGTTTGCAGTCTAGCCAGACACCTAGGTACTTATAGATATCCATGGATGAAAAGTGGCCTGTGTTTTCAGAACAGATACAGTACATAAGACCTACATAGAATGTGAATAATGACATGAAGGGTACATCTCAAATGGCATCATATTCCCTGTATAGTGCACTACTTTTGACCAGGGTCCATCACTATGTAGGAAATAGGGTTCCATTTGGGACACAGTAGTTTAGGGAAGTTATTGTTGGAGCATCTATTGTATTGTAATTTCAGTTGATTTCAGCATGTGTTGCTGTGACAACACATATTTAGCCATACCACTGACTTCCTTTAATAACAGCTTCCTGTCTGTCTGTCTGTATGTATGTCAGTGGTTGGTGGTTATTATCAGACCTGGGTCACGTATTCATTAGGAGACACCATAGTAAAATGTTTGTCAAATGAAAACATGTTATTCTCATTGGACAGGTACAGTTAGTCTCTCCCTGTTTCAGTTTGTTTTCTTCTGTTTGGTACCTAATGAATACAACCCAAATACTTTAGCTGTGCGTGGTTGAGCTTGTCTGGCTTAATGTAACCAATAGAATAGTCCCAAACACTCAAAGTATTTTACAGATATTAGATAGTTTTTAAACCCAGGTCTAGTTATTCATTATTTTTTAAATCATCCAGAGACATTATTAACATGTATACATCCAATATGTTAATCAGTTATATATAGTAGTAAGAGACCATATAAGAGGGTGTGTCTGGTGTATGTATTTGTATTTATTATGGATCCCCATTAGTTCCTGCCAAGGCAGCAGCTACTCTTCCTGGGGTCCACCAAAAATAAGAAACAAACAATTTTAACAACATTACAATACATTCACAACAGATTTCACAACACATTAAATGTGCCCTCAGGCCCCTACTCTACAACACAAAATCCATGTGTACGTGTGTGTATAGTGCCTATGTTAACTAGTGTGTGTATGCATGTGTATGTTTCTATGTTTGTGTTGCTTCACAGTATGTGGGTGGAACTTCCCCCAGAAGACCAGGAAGTTACTCAGGAATCAGATAACAAGGTGAAAAGAAGAAGAAAGTGTCCCAACTATAACCAGCCAGGACATGTTACTGTATAACCAGCCAGGACATGTTACTGTATAACCAGCCAGGACATGTTACTGTATAACCAGCCAGGACATGTTACTGTATAACCAGCCAGGACATGTTACTGTATAACCAGCCAGGACATGTTACTGTATAACCAGCCAAGACATGTTACTGTATAACCAGCCAGGACATGTAACTGTATAACCAGCCAGGACATGTTACTGTATAACCAGCCAAGACATGTTACTGTATACCAGCCATGACATGTTACTCTATAACCAGCCAAGACATGTTACTGTATAACCAGCCAGGACATGTTACTGTATAACCAGCCAGGACATGTTACTGTATAATCAGCCAGGACATGTTACAGTATAACGAGCCATGACATGCTTCTGTTCCACAAATCTCCATCTACAACATGGTCAAAAGCAATCAGCTTCGGACTCAGACACTCTGTACTGGGTGCCCTTCCCTGGGTGCACAATGAGTTTTTACCCCTAGCACTACACAACTGATTCTAATCATCAAAGCTTGATGATGAATTGGTTATTTGAATCAGCTGTGTAGTGTAGGGTAAAAACCAAAACGTTCACCAATTGGGGCCCCAGGACTGAGTTTGGGAAACCCTGCTTTAAAACCTCTTGACACTACAGGGGGTGCTGTTTCAACTTGGACATTTATCGTTCCCAAATTAAACTGCCTCGTACTCAATTCTTGCTCGTACAATATGCATATTATTATTACTATTGGATAGAAAACAATCTCTAGTTTCTAAAACCGTTTGAATTATGTCTGTGGGTGAACCAGAACTCTTTCTGCAGCGAAATCCATGACAGGAACTGCGAAGTTCTGAAAACGAGGCTCTGTTCTCAGATCAGTTTAAAGCTCTGTATGTATCCTATGGGTCGACATGAACTGCACCCGCCTTCCCCTGGATGTCAGTAACCAATGAGAAGTGGAATGGAGTGTCTACGTAGTTCTCAGAGCTTATAAAAGGCCAAGGAACGAAGTGAGCTCTTTTCGTCGTTCGTCATTGCGCAAAGCAAGACCTCAAGATGGCATTTTGAAACGCTCAGTTATCGGCCTTAGCTATATCCGTCTGTAATTTAATTCGATATAGGTGTTAGAAACATCATAACGAAGTTATTTTAAACCGAGTTATATCAGTTTATGCGAGTATATTGCTATTTTCGGAATTTCCTTAGTATTGCGTTTTGGGGATTTGGGCATGTTGTGGCCACATAGCTATTGTTAGCTGCTAATTCCGAAGTTGAAGACGACGTTTTACAACCAAGCAACGATTCTTTTGGACAAAGGACACCTTGCCCAAGATTCTGATGGAAGCTCGTCCAAAAGTAAGAGCTATTTATGATGTTATTCCGTATTTATGTGGAAAAATGTAAACGCATTTGTCCGCCATTATTGCGGCACTAGTCTGGCTGTAACGCACACTGTATGTCTAGTAACGTTAATTTTAAAAATCTAACTCAGCGGTTGCATTAAGAACTAATGCATCTTTCATTTGCTGTCCAACCTGTATTTTTTAGTCAATCTAATCGATAAATAATCGTAAACTTAGGTGCCTTTCCAAGATGGCGCCGGCCAGAATGCATGACCTGTTGCCACTGATCACATTGTATAGCCACGATTTGTGCTGCTAAATATGCACATTTTCGAACAAAACCTATATACATTGTGTAATATGATGTTACAGGACTGTCATCTGACTAAGTATATCAAGGTTAGTCAAAAATTATATATCTTTTGCTGTATTGTTACGATCGCTAACCTGTGCTGCTGGTAAATTGCTTGTGTTTCTGGCGTTTGTGCTAAGCTAATATAATGCTATATTGTGTTTTCGCTGTAAAACACTTAAAAAATCTGAAATATTGGCTGGATTCACAAGATGTTGGGCTTTCATTTGCTGTATGCTGTGTATTTTTCAGAAATGTTTTAAGATGAGTAATTAGGTATTTGACGTTGGTCTCTGTAATTATTCTGGCAGCTTCGGCACTATTTCAGATTGCAGCTGCAGTGTAGAACTGTGATTTATACCTGAAATATGCACATTTTTCTAAAAAAAACATATGCTATACAATAAATATGTTATCAGACTGTCATCTTATGAAGTTGTTTCTTGGTTAGTGGCTATTTATATCTTTATTTGGTCGAATTAGTGATGGCTACTGATGGAGTAAAAAACTGGTGGAGTAAAAAAAGTGGTGTCTTTTGCTAACGTGGTTAGCTAATAGATTTACATATTGTGTCTTCCCTGTAAAACATTTTAAAAATCAGAAATGATGGCTGGATTCACAAGATGTGTATCTTTCATCTGGTGTCTTCGACTTGTGATTTAATGATATTTAGATGCTAGTATTTACATGTGACGCTATGCTAGGCTATGCTAGTCAGCTTTTTTACTGTGGTGGGTGCTCCCGGATCCGGGTTTGGGAGGAATTAGAGGTTAAGACACTGTAGCTTTAGTCAGAAAACAATGTTGAAAATGTCTGAGTCCATCTATACAAAGCCAGATATGACCATTAAGGTTTGACAGAGGTGAGATGGAAGAGAGGATTGTGGATATCTACATCAGTGCAGAGACCATGGGGGAACGGTGAATTCAGCACTACGATACATCTGCAGAATGGCCAGTTACATGACAGTTACAACACCCTTACTGAAGAGAGAGGCTAGCTACAGACCAGTTACAACAACCTGACTGAAGAGAGAGACCAGCTACAGGCAAGCTACAACAACTTGACTAAAGAGAGAGACCAATTACAACCAGTTACAACAACCTGACTAAAGAGAGAGACCAGCTACAGACCCGTTACAACAACCAGACTAAAGAGAGAGACCAGCTACAGACCAGATACAACAACCTGACTGAAGAGAGAGACCAGCTACAGGCAAGATACAACAACCTGACTAAAGAGAGAGACCAGTTACAGACCAGATACAACAACCTGACTGAAGAGAGAGACCAGCTACAGGCAAGATACAACAACTTGACTAAAGAGAGAGACCAGCTACAAAGGGAGAGAGATGATTTTGAAGGCTGGTACTACATCTCGACCAAGACAAAAAACTGGAGGGACAGAAGAAAGGACTGAATGAACAGAGGAACAGCATTGAAGCCTCATTTATCAAGACTACTTAACCCATCATAGTCTAAGCCCTGTTTCATCTGGGGGGGGGGGGGGCTGAGATCTAAAACAGCAACATTTTCTCTCAGCCTCATGGCAAAATGTGGAGATTAGCTACAAACTGAGCAACTCCACTGCCACGACAGCAAACGACACACAAAATTTTTTTGTATGAACATATTCATGTAATCACTACTTATCAGCATCCTGTGTGTCTAGATATAAAGAAGTATAAAATGTCCCAACCTCAACCACCATGTTACTATTTCATCATCTTCCTCTTTTTACATTTTCCTTTAAATCTGGGGATGACATCTTAAACAGTTAGTCTCAGACAGAGCAGAGACAGAGACAGACCCAGAAACAGACAGAGGGGCAACGATAGGACCAGAACCTGAGTATGGACAGAAAACACAGTAAGTTGTTGGAGATGTCTGAAGCCATCTATGCTGAGCCCGATATGACCAAGAAGGTCAAGTTTAACAGAGGTGAGATGAAGGAGAGGTTTGTGGATATCTACGTCAGTGCAGACACCCTGAGAGACGGTGAGACCAGCACCAAGAGAGAAGAGACAGAGGACACTGCTCCTAATAATGGACCAGGAGACCAGCACTCAGGTAACACACACACACGCACTCACTCACACACGCAAATAAATGACACACACAATATATTAAACAGGTGAGATTACCCTGTAGTACGATACCTTTATTTGTCCCAATCTTGGATGATACAGTAAAACATATTACCAAAGATCTTTAATCATTTGTGATTCAGTACATGTTCAGTGGTGGAAGAGACCCTCTGGAGTTGCTGCAGTGTGTCTGGGGCTGCTGTGTGTTCTCCTACTGGCTGGGATCATAGGCCTGTCTGTCCAATGTAAGTCTACAGTATATCTATACTAAACAACAATATAAATGCAACATGCAAACATTTCTAAGATTTTACTGAGTTACAGTTCATGTCAGTCAATGGAAATAAATTCATTAGGCCCTAATCTATGGATGTCACATGACTGGCAGAGGTTCAGCCATGGGTGGGCCTTGGAGGGCATAGGTCCACCCAGTTGGCAGCCAGATTCCAACTACTGGGGAACCAGTTTCAGCCAATCAGAATGAGTTTTTCCCCACAAAGGGCTTTATAACAGACAGAAATAATCCTCAGCACCCTCCCTCAGACGATCCAACAGGTGAAGAAGACAGATGTGGAGGTCATGGACTGGCATGGTTACATGTGGTCTGTGGTTGTTAGGCCAGTTGAACGTACTGCCAAATTCTCTAAACAACATTGGAGTCAGCTTATGTTAGAGAAATGAACATTAATTTATCTGGCAACAGCTCTGGTGGACATTCCTGCAGTTAGCATGCCAGATGCACGTTCCCTCAAAACTTGAGACATCTGTGGCAAAACGACACATTTTATAGTGGCCTTTTATTGTCCACAGCAGAAGGTGCACCTGTGTAATGATCATGCTGTTTAATCAGCATCTTGATATGCCACACCTGTCAGGTGGATGGATTATCTTGGCAAAGGATACATGCTGAATAACAGGGATGTAAACACATTTGAGAGAAAAAAGCTTTTTATGCGCATGAAACATTTCTGGGTCTTTTAATTCATCTCATGAAACATGGGACCAACACTTTACATGTTACATTTATATTTTTGTTCACTGTTTAAATAGTTCTTATAATTCAGATTTAGTAGTTCTGATATGATCTATTTTAGTAAGCAACTTCTTCTTTATTGTTGTTGCAGACAGCAACGTCTCAAAGAACTCATCTGCAGAGAGAGACCAGCTTCAGACCAGTTACAACAACCTGACTACAGAGAGAGACCAGCTACAGACCAGTAACAACAACCTGACTACAGAGAGAGACCAGCTACAGACTGAGAGAGATGTTCTTAGCGGGAGGCTTTCCAATCTCAGTGAGTAAACCCACAATAATAAATTATCATTAACAACACAGACCTGATCATCAGTCTGTGTTCCTTCATTAAGTATCCAGGGTGATAAGTTGAAGGAAATTCATGTTATATTCTTGCAGAAAAAACCTGTCCTGAAGGCTGGCAGAAGTTTGAATCAAGTTGGTACTTCCTGTCTACTGAGACTAAAACCTGGAAGGAGAGCAGAGAGGAATGTCTGGAGAGAGGAGCAGACCTGGTGATCATAAACAACAGAGAGGAACAGGTGAGAGAGAGAGAAAGACACACGGTTAGATATTATCAAACAAATGAATATATATTTATGTTTCTCAACAACAGGAGTTTCTCGTCAACCTGAAGAAGAGATTCTGGATTGGTCTGACTGACTCTGTTAAGGAGGGGACCTGGAAATGGGTGGACGGCACCCTACTGACCAGAAGGTGAGATATGATAACTAATCTGTCAATAAGGCTCCATTCAACCTTTTTCTATACATGATATTGTCAATGATGGCAGCAATCAACAAAGTTAACTTTAAGATGAAACATGTCTGTATATTATTTAGGATTGTGATGTTCTAACTGTGATGTCTGACTGTTTTTAACCCTGTAGGTACTGGTATTAATCGTGATATCTGACTGTTTTAACCCTGTAGGTACTGGTATTAAACATGATATCTGACTGTTGTTAACCCTGTAGGTACTGGTATTAACCATGATATCTGACTGTTGTTAACCCTGTAGCTACTGGTATTAACCATGATATCTGACTGTTGTTAACCCTGTAGGTACTGGTATTAACCATGATATCTGACTGTTTTTATTCCTGTAGGTACTGATATTAACCATGATATCTAACTGTTGTTAACCCTGTAGGTACTGGTATTAACCATGATATCTGACTGTTTTAACCCTGTAGGTACTGGTATTAACCATGATATCTGACTGTTTTTAACCCTGTAGGTACTGGTAATAACCATGATATCTGACTGTTGTTAACCCTGTAGGTACTGGTATTAACCATGATATCTGACTGTTGTTAACCCTGTAGGTACTGGTATTAACCATGATATCTGACTGTTTTTAACCCTGTAGGTACTGGTATTAACCATGATATCTGACTGTTGTTAACCCTGTAGGTACTGGTATTAACCATGATATCTAACTGTTTTAACCCTGTAGGTACTGGTATTAACCATGATATCTGACTGTTTTTAACCCTGTAGGTACTGGTATTAACCATGATATCTGACTGTTGTTATCCCTATAGGTACTGGTATTAACCATGATATCTGACTGTTTTTAACCCTGTAGGTACTGGTTTTAACCATGATATCTGACTGTTTTTAACCCTGTAGGTACTGGTATTAACCATGATATCTGACTGTTGTTAACCCTGTAGGTACTGGTATTAACCATGATATCTGACTGTTTTTAACCCTGTAGGTACTGGTATTAACCATGATATCTGACTGTTGTTAACCCTGTAGGTACTGGTATTAACCATGATATCTAACTGTTTTAACCCTGTAGGTACTGGTATTAACCATGATATCTGACTGTTTTTAACCCTGTAAGTGCTGGTTTTAACCATGATATCTGACTGTTGTTAACCCTGTATGTACTGGTATTAACCATAATATCTGACTGTTTTTAACCCTGTAAGTGCTGGTATTAACCATGATATCTGACTGTTGTTAACCCTGTAAGTGCTGGTATTAACCATGATATCTGACTGTTGTTAACCCTGTAGGTACTGGTATTAACCATGATATCTGACTGTTTTTAACCCTGTAGGTACTGGTATTAACCATGATATCTGACTGTTGTTAACCCTGTAGGTACTGGTATTAACCATGATATCTAACTGTTTTAACCCTGTAGGTACTGGTATTAACCATGATATCTGACTGTTTTTAACCCTGTAAGTGCTGGTATTAACCATGATATCTGACTGTTGTTAACCCTGTAGGTACTGGTATTAACCATGACATCTGACTGTTTTTAACCCTGTAGGTACTGGTATTAACCATGATATCTGACTGTTGTTAACCCTGTAGGTACTGGTATTAACCATGATATCTAACTGTTTTAACCCTGTAGGTACTGGTATTAACCATGATATCTGACTGTTTTTAACCCTGTAAGTGCTGGTATTAACCATGATATCTGACTGTTGTTAACCCTGTAGGTACTGGTATTAACCATGATATCTCACTGTTTTTAACCCTGTAAGTGCTGGTATTAACCATGATATCTGACTGTTGTTAACCCTGTAGGTACTGGTATTAACCATGATATCTGACTGTTTTTAACCCTGTAAGTGCTGGTATTAACCATGATATCTGACTGTTTTTAACCCTGTAGGTACTGGTATTAACCATGATATCTGACTGTTGTTAACCCTGTATGTACTGGTATTAACCATGATATCTGACTGTTTTTAACCCTGTAGGTACTGGTATTAACCATGATATCTGACTGTTGTTAACCCTGTAGGTACTGGTATTAACCATGATATCTGACTGTTGTTAACCCTGTAGGTACTGGTATTAACCATGATATCTAACTGTTTTAACCCTGTAGGTACTGGTATTAACCATGATATCTGACTGTTGTTAACCCTGTAGGTACTGGTATTAACCATGAAATCTGACTGTTTTAACCCTGTAGGTAGTGGTATTAACCATGATATCTGACTGTTTTAACCCTGTAGGTAGTGGTATTAACCATGATATCTGACTGTTTTTAACCCTGTAGGTACTGGTATTAACCATGATATGTGACTGTTTTTAACCCTGTAGGTACTGGTATTAACCATGATATCTGACTGTTTTTAACCCTGTAGGTACTGGTATTAACCATGATATCTGACTGTTGTTAACAATGTAGGTACTGGTATTAACCATGAAATCTGACTGTTGTTAACCCTGTAGGTACTGGTATTAACCATGATATCTAACTGTTTTAACCCTGTAGGTACTGGTATTAACCATGATATCTGACTGTTGTTAACCCTGTAGGTACTGGTATTAACCATGAAATCTGACTGTTTTAACCCTGTAGGTACTGGTATTAACCATGATATCTGACTGTTTTTAACCCTGTAGGTACTGGTATTAACCATGATATCTGACTGTTGTTAACAATGTAGGTACTGGTATTAACCATGATATCTGACTGTTGTTAACCCTGTAGGTACTGGTATTAACCATGATATCTGACTGTTTTTAACCCTGTAGGTACTGGTATTAACCATGATATCTAACTGTTTTAACCCTGTAATTACTGGTATTAACCATGAAATCTGACTGTTTTTAACCCTGTAGGTACTGGTATTAACCATGATATCTGACTGTTGTTAACCCTGTAGGTACTGGTATTAACCATGATATCTGACTGTTGTTAACCCTGTAGGTACTGGAATTAACCATGATATATGACTGTTATTAACCCTATAGGTACTGGTATTAACCATGATGTCTGAATGTTTTTAACCCTATAGGTACTGGTATTAACCATGATGTCTGAATGTTTTTAACCCTCTAGGTACTGGAATTAACCATGATATCTGACTGTTTTAACCTTTTTGGGTACTGGTATTAACCATGATATCTGACTGTTTTTAACCCTGTAGGTACTGGTATTAACCATGATATCTGACTGTTGTTAACCCTGTAGGTACTGGTATTAACCATGATATCTAACTGTTTTAACCCTGTAGGTACTGGTATTAACCAGGATATCTGACTGTTTTAACCCTGTAGGTACTGGTATTAACCATGATATCTGACTGTTTTAACCCTGTAGGTACTGGTATTAACCAGGATATCTGACTGTTTTAACCCTGTAGGTACTGGTATTAACCATGATATCTGACTGTTTTTAACCCTGTAAGTGCTGGTATTAACCATGATATCTTACTGTTTTTAACCCTGTAGGTACTGGTATTAACCATGATATCTGACTGTTGTTAACCCTGTAGGTACTGGTATTAACCATGATATCTAACTGTTTTAACCCTGTAGGTACTGGTATTAACCATGATATCTAACTGTTTTAACCCTGTAGGTACTGGTATTAACCAGGATATCTGACTGTTTTAACCCTGTAGGTACTGGTATTAACCATGATATCTGACTGTTTTAACCCTGTAGGTACTGGTATTAACCAGGATATCTGACTGTTTTAACCCTGTAGGTACTGGTATTAACCATGATATCGGACTGTTTTTAACCCTGTAAGTGCTGGTATTAACCATGATATCTTACTGTTTTTAACCCTGTAGGTACTGGTATTAACCATGATATCTGACTGTTTTTAACCCTGTAAGTGCTGTTATTAACCATGATATCTGACTGTTTTTAACCCTGTAGGTACTGGTATTAACCATGATATCTGACTGTTGTTAACCCTGTATGTACTGGTATTAACCATGATATCTGACTGTTTTTAACCCTGTAGGTACTGGTATTAACCATGATATCTGACTGTTGTTAACCCTGTAGGTACTGGTATTAACCATGATATCTGACTGTTGTTAACCCTGTAGGTACTGGTATTAACCATGATATCTAACTGTTTTAACCCTGTAGGTACTGGTATTAACCATGATATCTGACTGTTGTTAACCCTGTAGGTACTGGTATTAACCATGAAATCTGACTGTTTTAACCCTGTAGGTAGTGGTATTAACCATGATATCTGACTGTTTTAACCCTGTAGGTAGTGGTATTAACCATGATATCTGACTGTTTTTAACCCTGTAGGTACTGGTATTAACCATGATATGTGACTGTTTTTAACCCTGTAGGTACTGGTATTAACCATGATATCTGACTGTTTTTAACCCTGTAGGTACTGGTATTAACCATGATATCTGACTGTTGTTAACAATGTAGGTACTGGTATTAACCATGATATCTGACTGTTGTTAACCCTGTAGGTACTGGTATTAACCATGATATCTAACTGTTTTAACCCTGTAGGTACTGGTATTAACCATGATATCTGACTGTTGTTAACCCTGTAGGTACTGGTATTAACCATGACATCTGACTGTTTTAACCCTGTAGGTACTGGTATTAACCATGATATCTGACTGTTTTTAACCCTGTAGGTACTGGTATTAACCATGATATCTGACTGTTGTTAACAATGTAGGTACTGGTATTAACCATGATATCTGACTGTTGTTAACCCTGTAGGTACTGGTATTAACCATGATATCTGACTGTTTTTAACCCTGTAGGTACTGGTATTAACCATGATATCTAACTGTTTTAACCCTGTAATTACTGGTATTAACCATGAAATCTGACTGTTTTTAACCCTGTAGGTACTGGTATTAACCATGATATCTGACTGTTGTTAACAATGTAGGTACTGGTATTAACCATGATATCTGACTGTTGTTAACCCTGTAGGTACTGGTATTAACCATGATATCTGACTGTTGTTAACCCTGTAGGTACTGGTATTAACCATAATATATGACTGTTATTAACCCTATAGGTACTGGTATTAACCATGATGTCTGAATGTTTTTAACCCTATAGGTACTGGTATTAACCATGATGTCTGAATGTTTTTAACCCTCTAGGTACTGGAATTAACCATGATATCTGACTGTTTTAACCTTTTTGGGTACTGGTATTAACCATGATATCTGACTGTTATTAACCCTGTAGGTACTGGTATTAACCATGATATCTGACTGTTTTTAACCCTATAGGTACTGGTATTAACCATGATATCTGACTGTTGTTAACCCTGTATGTACTGGTATTAACCATGATATCTGACTGTTGTTAACCCTGTAGGTACTGGTATTAACCATGATATCTGACTGTTGTTAACCCTGTAGGTACTGGTATGAACCACAGCCTGATAATGGTGGTGTCAATCCAGTAAATGGTGAGGAGGACTGTGTTGAGATACGCACAGATCAGAGACCTCTGAATGCATGGAATGACTTGTCATGTGCGGAGAATCTTCACTGGATTTGTGAGAAAGTGCCTTAACATCACCATGACAACAGACTGTAACACATACAGCAGCCTACAGCACAGAACTCTGTCTCTCTGTCTCTCTGTCTCTCTGTCTCTCTGTCTCTCTGTCTCTCTGTCTCTCTGTCTCTCTGTCTCTCTCTCTCTCTCTCTCTCTCTCTCTCTCTGTCTCTCTGTCTCTCTGTCTCTCTGTCTCTCTCTGTCTCTGTCTCTGTCTCTCTCTGTCTCTGTCTCTCTCTCTCTCTCTCTCTCTCTCTCTCTCTCTCTCTCTCTCTCTCTCTCTCTCTCTCTCTCTCTCTCTCTCTCTCTCTCTCTCTCTCTCTCTCTCTCTCTCTCTCTCTCTCTCTCTCTCTCTCTCTCTCTCTCTCTCTCTCTCTTTCTCTCTCTCAAACCCACACACGGCATGTTTTATTTGTTTGTATTAGCATATTAATAAAAGTCCAACTTATTTCCTGATTGTTGCTTCTTGTGTCTCAGTAGTTATGTTTCACACATTATCAGACACAACATCAAGTTAGCACAGTAGACTCAACAGAATACATTTAACAATTAAAATGTAATTTTGCTGTTATAATACCAAACCACACACTCACACTAGTTTACATGTCTGAATGAGCATATTAAAACAATTCCTACTTATTTCCTGATTGTAACTTCCTGTTAACCAATAGGCTAGTTATGTTCCACAAAACATGGTGGAAGTGCGATGATGTGAAACCGAGGTAATGGCGCTAAGTACAAACCTTTGTCTGCTGCATACAAGCCAAGTCAATTTAAAAACAAATCGATTTGTTCTCTTGAGGATCTTGGATCCCATCATTCTGCTAGCTCTGTTGAGAAACTCAAGGTGGAGTCGGTCTCCAGTAATATTTGCTCTGAAATGAAGCCTAGCCAGGATGAAATGCCTGCAGCGGCAGCTATAGTAGAGACTTCCAGCCTTGGCCCTGATCTAACCGGAGACGATTTTGGAGGGTAGGATTGAGATTTTGGGAAAAGGTGGATCCCTGCTCTTTGGCCGACCCATATGTTGTGTCAAGCTGGGAACTGTTACATATGTCACATGTTCGAGAAGTGTAATTGTTTAGATTGTGTGCATCCAGAGGCAGAGGGTGCTCCACATCACACATCTCAGGGCTCGACCTGTGGTGTGCTTTGCTCTGCGGAGCAGGGTGCCTCTCAAAGGAGTGATCAGTGGAGAGGTGTTGAGTGTAGATCTGAAAAACAATATTTCTGGTGTTTTTTACATCCTCGGTTGGTGAGAAGTAGACCCGGTGACTGAGACTGAGAATACCCAGAATGTCTTGTTGAGCTTTAATAGAGAGTTCTTACCTGTCAGGTTAGGTTATGTCAGCTAATTGGGGGTTTGCAGAAGGTTTCCTATGCTGAGGCAGTGAGGAAAGTAGATGATAACCTAAGGGTGAGTGATTCGACTGGGATCCCCCCCCCCCCCCCCCCCCCACTGAGTAGGACTGAAGACAGAGATCCAGAGAAGATATGTTTTAGATTTCTTGCATTTATTGTCATGGTCATTAATTGTACTGCACTGATGGAGCGGAAATCCCAGAAGATACTGTGTGGTAGCGGCAGCAGTGTGAGGGATTTTAGTGCAGAAGATCTACAGGGGGTTTTGAGAGAAGGGGTTCCATCCTCCCTGGCCGACGGCCTGATGTAGCATATGATAGGGCCAAAGTAGAGGGATGGGGGGGTGGGTGTGTTGGGATAGTGCTGTATACAGGTGTAGGATCTAATAGGGCCAAGTAGAGGGATGGGGTGGTGGGTGTGTTGGGCATAGTGCTGTACACAGGTGTAGGATCTGATAGGGCCAAGTAGTGGGATGGGGTGGTGGGTGTGTTGGGGATAGTGGTGTATACAGGTGTAGGATGTTAATTTGATCCCCCTGTTGCACAATAACTTTTCTGCAATGCATTTAGCATGTAGTTTAGTATTGGTAGTCTAGTATTGGCATGTATTTTCAAATACAAATATTATAATATTTTAATACTCCTACATATTTCAATCCAGGTCTGACTCATATCCTACTTTCTCTTCTGCACTGCAGGTGAAGCAGGAAGTGATACATTTTCCTTGATGGGCCTTGAGGGAAAGAAAGAGTTTTGGCGCCACCTGCTGACAATTTAAAGTAATGATCTCTCTGCAAAGAGGTGAGTTTATGAAGGAACAGTTTCTCTCTCTGTCGCCCTCTACAGACGGTCTGTGTCATGGTAACGCTGCTCCCTGTAATACTACGGTGAATCTTTTGTCAGAGGAAAAATCATTGTTACACTCAGCAAAACGCCTGTCACCGGTTGTCCTTTATTCCTTTTCTCTTTCTTACCCTGGTGTCTCTCTCTTTCTCTCTCTCTCTCTTACTGTCTCTCCCTCCATCCATCCTGACCAGCAAAAACTCCAGGCCCCCATTATTATAATGACAGCACAGAGTTCTTCTGGTCAGGTGGTCAGCAAGTTGAACTCCTGGTCCACTGCTGCAAATTCTTTTTTCTCCCAAACAGACAGACATTGATGTATCTATAATATGTGACCTACAGACCCTGGTGTTGTAACACTACAGACCCCGGTGTTGTAACACTAACAGACCCTGGTGTTGTAACACTAACAGACCCTGGTGTTGTAACACTAACAGACCCTGGTGTTGTAACACTACAGATCCTGGTGTTGTAACACTACAGACCCTGGTGTTGTAACACTACAGATCCTGGTGTTGTAACACTACAGACCCTGGTGTTGTAACACTACTGACCCTGGTGTTGTAACACTACAGATCCTGGTGTTGTAACACTACAGACCCTGGTGTTGTAACACTACAGACCCTGGTGTTGTAACACTACATACCCTGGTGTTGTAACACTACAGACCCTGGTGTTGTACACTACAGACCCCGGTGTTGTAACACTACAGACCCTGGTGTTGTAACACTACAGACCCTGGTGTTGTAACACTACAGACCCCGGTGTTGTAACACTAACAGACCCTGGTGTTGTAACACTACAGACCCCGGTGTTGTAACACTAACAGACCCTGGTGTTGTAACACTACAGACCCTGGTGTTGTAACACTACAGACCCCGGTGTTGTAACACTACATACCCTGGTGTTGTAACACTACAGACCCTGATGTTGTAACACTACAGACCCTGATGTTGTAACACTACAGACCCTGGTGTTGTAACACTACAGACCCTGGTGTTGTAACACTACAGACCCCGGTGTTGTAACACTACATACCCTGGTGTTGTACACTACAACCTCTGTGTTTTAACACTACAGACCCTGGTGCTGTAACACTATAGACCCTGGTGTTGTAACACTACAGACCCTGGTGTTGTACACTACAACCTCTGTGTTTTAACACTACAGACCCTGGTGTTGTAACACTATAGACCCAGGTGTTGTAACACTACAGATCCTGGTGTTGTAACACTACAGACCCCGGTGTTGTAACACTAACAGACCCTGGTGTTGTAACACTACAGACCCCGGTGTTGTAACACTAACAGACCCCGGTGTTGTAACACTACAGACCCTGGTGTTGTAACACTAACAGACCCTGGTGTTGTAACACTAACAGACCCTGGTGTTGTAACACTACACACCCCGGTGTTGTAACACTACAGACCCCGGTGTTGTAACACTAACAGACCCTGGTGTTGTAACACTAACAGACCCTGGTGTTGTAACACTAACAGACCCTGGTGTTGTAACACTACAGACCCCGGTGTTGTAACACTAACAGACCCCGGTGTTGTAACACTACAGACCCTGGTGTTGTAACACTAACAGACCCTGGTGTTGTAACACTACAGACCCTGGTGTTGTAACACTACAGACCCTGGTGTTGTAACACTACAGACCCTGGTGTTGTAACACTACAGACCCCGGTGTTGTAACACTAACAGACCCTGGTGTTGTAACACTAACAGACCCTGGTGTTGTAACACTACAACCTCGGTGTTGTAACACTACAGACCCTGGTGTTGTAACACTACAGACCCTGGTGTTGTAACACTACAGACCCTGGTGTTGTAACACTACAGACCCTGGTGTTGTAACACTACAGACCCTGGTGTTGTAACACTACACACCCTGGTGTTTTAATATTTTAACCCTGGTGTTGTAACACTACAGACCCTGGTTTATCCATCTGAGCTATTGGAACCTCCGTCTGTCCCTCTCTAGTGTCTTGCTAAGTTTTCCTGACCTGTCCGCTTCCTGTGTGGGTTGGAATGCAGATGAGTTTCGTTTCCTGAGAAAGAAAGAAAGAAAGAAAGAAAGAAAGAAAGAAAGAAAGAAAGAAAGAAAGAAAGAAAGAAAGAAAGAAAGAAAGAAAGAAAGAAAGAAAGAAAGAAAGAAAGAAAGAAAGAAAGC
>NC_092091.1:74137721-74159131 GCF_045679555.1 Salvelinus alpinus
TGGATGACCCAGAAGAGGAAGAGGGGGCACAAGGGTGGAAAATCGTTTTTTGTTGTTGTTGGTGGGGATTTGTCCATTTTTCCCTTGTTCCATTATCTGTTTTTGCTATAGCAACTGTTACCCTCAGGTCCATACTTCTAAAACCCAACAGAAAACAATCATAGATGTTATCATCAAGAACCAAGGGACTGTGAATGGAAATGGTGGAATTGGAATGACAGGTAAGTTAGCCTGGTGAGACTGTAAGAGTCACATTTCCTATGGTCGGTCTTTTCATTCTGATGGTTTGAAGCACACAGACTATATCTCCTGGTTGTAAGTCAGTCTAGATTGGGCCTGTGAGACCCTTACAGAGGGTGGGGGGAGACCATGCCTGGGTGTGGAGTCCTGCAGTGCCTTTTACAACCCCTCAGTGCTTTACAGGACTACAATCTACAGAGCTCTCCCAAAGTTACAACAACTAAACGGAGGGTTTCCTACGTTTTTTGGTTTGGTAAGAGATGCCGTTTTGACTTCGCTTGAGATATTCTCACCATGAAGCTGTGATATCAGAGCCTATGCATTTCAAGTGTCGGTAGCGTTCCCAACAAATGACATGTCTATATTAGGGAATGAATGGTCGGCACTCAAAGATGTGGTAAGATGTTTTGCTTTGAAGACTTCCTAAAAACACAGTGATTCTGAAGTCAAACTACCACTTTTATCCAGATGTGTCCTGTAAAGAAAAGGCACACAGCTCGTAGGCAGCGAAGTTAGCAGTTCTCGCACAAAGTGGCATATTCTCTAGGAATGTCTGAAAACAAGTCATGCTTTAATGTCTTTTTTTGGGCAGGTCGAGATGTTTGTGCAAGGATGCTTGTACAGTTACAGGGTGACATATGAAAAAAGAAAACCTCTCTGAAAGCCCTGACAAAACATTACTGCAATCTCACTTGGCCCAAGGCCTGAGTTTTCACAGTGGTCTGTCTGTTACTAATCAAAACCAACTGGAGGGAGTCTTTCCCAGCTTAAGGAGATAGAGTGTAAGGAAAGAGAGAGAGAAAGAGGAGAGTGTGACTTGAGAAAGGGAGGGTGATTTGAGAGGAAGTTGTCTTAACTCTGTGAAGGAGGAGTAAGAAAGTAGGATAAACAGCTGAGACGATCTGGTTGGCGTGGAGAGCCTTGGAGGAGCTGTGAGAGAACCAGAGAGAAAGACAGTGATTAGGATGTGACTGAGATTCCCTGTCAATCCAGCCAGGAGGCGGAGAAGAGAAGAGGTGGGATTGGACGGAGGGAGAGGAGGAGAGTGAGAGAACCCCCTCCCCCCACCCCACCCCATTCCACCCCACCCATACTCCAGTCGTTCAGCGTCAGTGAAACCCCTAATGTGATCAAGATGGAAGCTCAAGCTATCTTTGGACTTTATACCGCGCACCGGATTTTCGGCTGGCTCCGGGGGCTCCCTGCTCTCTGCTCCCAAAAAGGGTAACGTCAGCGATGGATTTGATTTGAATCCGCAAACCCTGAGAGCATTCCTCGGGACCTGGAACTAGGACCGACATCTCAGGAAAAGGGGGATTCGTTCCTTGAGAAAGGCTTGTAGGATTGGATTTGTCTCTCCCCTGACTTGGATGGATGGCTAACTCTTCAACCCCATAGTGTTTATCCTGTGTTATCTTCTGGTATTCAGTCTTATGTTGCTACTGTGTGGGACTGGGACTGTACCCCTCTGTACTCTGGTGGAGTATTGACAGTGAAGTAACTCATCCAGGCATGTTGTGTGAAGTGGCACATGGATTACGCTAATTGAGTACATTTCACTTCTGTGTGAGAAGTTGTAAGAAGTACACAGTGCCGTCCCTAACTCAAGGGCCAGTTGACGTCAGAGGAGGAAGTCACCCCGGGTCACCCTCCATCCAACAACAGTCCTGGGGATGCTTAAGGTATAGACTGACTAGAGTCTAGAGTCTGACTAGAATCTTGTTTTGAGACCTCCTCTGGCAGCTTTCCCCCTAATAGTAGCAGACACACACAAACACCTTTTCTACCGGTAATAGAATGCTCACAGCTCAAACGTCACTCCAAGTTCAAGGCAGTCAAAATTGTCAAAATGAACAGTCCCTGAAAAGAGATGATGATTAACATGGTAATCTGATGCTCCAGTTTTTGAGGCCAGAGGACAGATCTAGGAAGTGTTTCCCATTCAGTGCAGATGGTGGATGAGCGATATGATCTCCTAGCAACAGCCTTCACAGCCGTTCCATTACATCTGTCAGTGGGGGTCTTCAGAGAACCATACAACGGCCGGCTGGCAATAATATACACAGATATTGGGTTGATTACAAATTTCACCCTATTCCCGATATAGTGCACTACCAGATCCCTATGGGCCCTGGCCAGAAGTAGTGCACTACATAGGAAATAGGATGTCAAACCGAAGTCTTTCAAAACCTTGTTGTCTCCAATATAAAGCAAAGACCGTATTGTGATGACATTGACACAATGTTTTAAAGAATCCTCCATTGTAATCCTTCCTTCTTATCACTTCTGTCGTAATGGTGCCAATTACCTTTTTTCTTTAACAGAAATGGTTGCTTATGTTACTGTGCTGCTCTGTTACAGCCATAGTGGAGGCTGTCTGTCTGTTTGTGTGCATGTCCCTGTCTGTTTCTCTCTCTCTCTGCCTGTCTGCCTTTCTGCCTGTCTCCTCCATCACTGAGGTACGACATAGGCCAACAACATTGTCCCATCAAAGTAAACAATTATTTCAGATTAGGGTTAAGGTTAAGATTTCAATAAAGTGGTTGAGTCGCTTGGCATTTTTCGAACCAAAAACAAAAACTGTGTTACGGACTTATTATTATGCTTATTATGTAGGCCCTTCAGGCAGCCTCTTCCCCTCTGACATTCCCAGACAGTGAATGTGGCTATCCAGAGGCTCGCAGAAGGAGACACACAAACACACACAGACATATTCACAAGCTGGATGGTGAGACACACTAATAGTTCTGTTATGAATGGGTTAGAGTCATGTGACGCACAGTGGTTTCTTGACGACCTCGTCCCTGATGTGGACAAATTGCCCCGGGGCGTTGTTGGTCCTCTTCTTTTGTCATACTCATAAAATCCTTGACTAGACTTCATGGTGGAAATCTTCTGCCAAAATGTATTTAGCCATAGGTGAAAGGGGTATGTGTGGAGGCTTCCCAGCTCTTTAATGTGTACACATGTAGGATCTTAATCTGATCACCCTGTTCCAGGAGAACTGTCCTGCATTGCAGGAAATGTAAAACCTGTAGTGTATTTGAAGTTTTAAAAGGCTTCTGAAGTTTGTAATTTCCGCTTTGAAATTTCGGACTTGATTTTCCCTTATGAAAAATGTATCAACTCCTTCCAAAAATATCAATGAATTATAAACCACATAATAGTTCACATTTCCTGTTGTTGCAGGATTATTTTCCTGATGTAACAAACTGTCTCAAATGAATATCCTACATCTGTACAGTAGTTGATAGGGACTGTCTCAGTGTAATGTGTGTCCAATGTGTACAGTTTGAACTCGGGTTCACTGTCTTGTCTGGGAATGTTGAAATTAGGATGAGAAGCAACTCTCTTCTCTTAACCAGTCGCATGTAAAAAAAAAACTGTAAAAAGTCTCAGCACACTTCCAGTCAGATGCAAATGTCTTTTAATAATAGTGAGAAAATAAAAGCAAACCACTGTCTGAGAACTTGGTTTACCAGAAGTGGAAAGATGCTCTATACTGTCTCATAGTAGCCATGCAGTTAACTATTCTGTTTTGTAATGTTAAAATCCTGTAAGGTTCAGGATTGTTCCATGTAGGCTTGACATGGGGTTCATAACTATAGCAGTAACCGGGGTTCATGTCAGCTTGGGTTCACAACAATAGCAGCAACCTGGGTTCATGTCAGCTTGGGTTCACAACAATAGCAATGACCAGTGTCCATGTCAGCATACACAGACAACTCAGTTTATAATATCGCAAAGAACACAAACAGAACATGATTGCAGTACTCTTATTAACCCCTCCTCCTTAAAGTTTGCTAACCCCATAACCTGAGTAACTCATAACCTGAGTAACTCATAACCTGAGTAACTCATAACCTGAGTAACCCATAACCTGAGTATCCCATAACCTGAGTAACTGATAACCTGAGTAACTCATGACCTGAGTAACTCAACCTGAGTAACTCATAACCTGAGTAACTCATAACCTGAGTAACTCATAAACTGAGTAACCTATAACCTGAGTAACCCATAACCTGAGTAACCCATAACCTGAGTAACCCATATCCAGAGTAACCCATAACCTGAGTAACCCATAACCTGAGTAACCTATAACCGGAGTTACTGATAACCTGAGTAACTGATTCCCGCCCACTCTCTTTCTCGCTTACAGGAAGCTCAATAGAACTGCACTCTCTGGTCCGCCATTTTGGTTCTACGTCTTTAAAGGGCTCTATGGTTAGCAGTGGGAGTCCGCCCACCATGCTTGTCGTCATACGGAAAAGAAGTTGGGAGGATCACGTGACTCACCGCTCCGGGTTACAGTACAGCTACGACGACCTGGACCTGGTCTGTTGCCATGGTGTCAGCGGCGACGGGCCTCGGCTGGCATCGGAGGGGTCCAAGCAGGGGCGCAGGGAACGATGTGCCTCCATGCCGGAGTGCTGTCACCGGCCACGCCCCGATGGCCTCAACAATGGGTCGGGTCTCACATTGGAGTTTGTGACCTCGGTCAACGTGGAGGACAATGGCGATCACTCTGAGCCGGGGCACGTGATGTCAGCAGGCGACTTTGATTCAACTGTTGTCCCTGTGTTCCAGGCTGAGCTGGTAGACGGCTCTGATGTGGCTGTTGATGATGATGACCTCACCAGGAGGCTGACGGAGTCTGATCCTGAAGGAATGCCGGACGCTGGTGTGGACTCAGTTGGCATCCAATCTCACTGTGACCTGGGCAATGGGATTCTTCAGCCAAAGCCAAACATCATCTGCACTGCAGACAGCGGTCATGAGGATGAGGATGACATTGAGGATGGCACCGATGATAACAAGCATCCCAACGTTGTTGACGACCGCGTTGCAATCATTGTTCAATCTGTCTCTGTTGACGAAGGACAAAGGGTCTCTATCTGTCCGGACAATGGATTTTCACTGGCCTTTTCTGTTGGTGAGAAAACTGGCAGGCATTCAGAACTCCTGGAGACAATGGCCGACCATACAGACGGTCAGGTTGGACTTCCAGAACCCTTAGTGGACACACAGACCCAGTCTCCTCATACTGAAGTTGAACCACGAGAGGACCTCTCCACCTTGGATGAAAGCAACATTACTGACCCGGGTAAAAGAACAGGAGTAATACAGCCAGCGGCCATTTTGGATTCCTCAAACAAACCAGAGTACAATAGTGATGTAATATCAGATGTTAACGTGGAGATCTTGGAGGCTTCTGTTGCAGACGTTATGGAGGGGGAAGCTATGGGGGTAGACATTGAGAGTAAGGCCTTAGAATGGAAGGCTGAGGATAGTGTTGAAGGTGCTGACGGATTGAATGTTCAGAGGAAAATGTATGAAAGTAGTGATAAATTTGACCAGATTCTGAGGGGGCAACATGCTGTGTCATTGGATGGCAGACAAACAGAACAAGAGCGGCATGATAGCATGAGGACTGATGATAGTTGTGAAATAGCTCAGGACCAGACAGTGTTGAGAAAGGAGGATGTTGACATGGTGGAGATGGAAGGGACCCGAGGAGTGGAAAGGGCTCTGGAAATGGGCAGGGAGAAAACCCCTGAGGATAAGGCAAGTGTGGAGTCTGTGCATGCTTTGTGTGTCACAGTGCAACATTCTGAGGACCTGGACAGATGCCCATTAGCTGGACAGCAGAATCTTAAAAGTTCAAAAATGGACGGAATACAGGATTGGACTACCGTAGAGGACACGGATCGTCCAATGATACAGGTGCATTTTGATAACCTCACAGTGGAGAATACGAGTGGCTGCTTGGGGTCCAAAGACTCAACGTGTTCCGAAGAACTAACCTCGGCTGTAACAGCCCAAGGACAGCACAGCGATGGTGGCTCAAAGCTGAACACCATCCATGAGATTAACCAATCTGAAGCAGAGGATGACTCAGTCCTACTGGGGAGACAGGGGGCTTCGGACATGGGTATATCCACCTCTCCAGCAGCCCGGCTGCCCAATATGGACACTCTCAGTCAACCAAAGTGTCCTAAGGAGGCAAATGAGCCCTTGCTGGAGAGATGCCATGGCAACCAAGCCCCTGTTAAACAATTAGGTGAGTCACCTGTTTTAGAGGCAGCCGACGGTCCGAAAGAACAGGACAGGCCCGGTGATACACAAGCTGTAACAGAGGCGATTGAGGAAGTAACGCATCCAGGCAACCACGGCAACACTCACCTTGGCGACAAGGCTTCAGACGTGAAGCGAGAGGCCAAATGCGGGGATGACAAGGGGGAGGACCATGTGGTGAAACTTCGCACTAGAAAGGTAAGCTATAAATTTAGTTCTCCGTTGCATGGGGGTCAGGCTTTGCTGGTGTGTGTGTGTGTGTGTGTGTGTGTGTGTGTGTGTGTGTGTGTGTGTGTGTGTGTGTGTGTGTGTGTGTGTGTGTGTGTGTGTGTGTGTGTGTGTGTGTGTGTGTGTGTGTGTGTGTGTGTGTGTGTGTGTGTGTGTGTGTGTGTGTGTGTGTGTGTGCGTGCGTGCGTGCGTGTGGGGGTGGGTGGGTGGGTGGGTGGGTGGTGGAGGCGGGCGTCTGTGCGAGTGTGTCTGGAAGTGTCCGTGTGTACACACACTATGTTCCGTATTTTGCTGTTGTTTATGAGTGTGTGCTGAGTAGTACTGCACTATGTAATCCCTTTCTTACTGTCAGTTATTGGGCGGTGGTGAACGTTAAGTCCAGCACACAAATCATTATGTCTCGCGCTGTGCCTGGCGTGCCTCTCGGAAAACAATGACTTCACTTTCACATGCTTACCCATCTGTGACTACATTTGGGGATCTGTAAAATGTTCGACACTTTCCCAATGTTCTGCTGCAAAACAAGTTCCTATAAGGGCATGGAAGTTGTGTGTGAGAGCATTGGAAACACAGAGCCAGAGACAGAGTGGCCATAGGGCAATTCTGGCAAATGCCAGATGGGCTGGTCCATCTTAAGCTCAGTGGATCTAAACATTTTTGGGCTAATATTTGGAAAGAAATGGTCTAGTGTGGTGACCTCAATGTCCGGGCCGATATCTGGTCCCAGTCCATCCCTGCACACAGCGCTGGGTGGCAGTAGCTACAGCAGCCAGAACAGCCTTAGCTTAGCATCCCTGAGGTGAAAGACTCAAACCGCGCTGAGCCAAATACCTCACACACTGTTTATACACCATTAACCTTAGTGCCTACTAGCCTGTCAAATACCTTGCACTGTTACACCATTATCCACGGTACTAGCTCGCCCTGTCAAATGCCAAATACCTTGCACTGTTTATACACCTTTAGCCAAAGTGCTAGCCTGTCTGGAACCACCTAAGGCTGTTAGTACATAGTTAGCGGTAGTGCCAGCCTGATGGCAACAACCAAATATCAAATACCTGAGACTGTTTATCTCCTATTAACTGTAGTGCTAGCCCTTAGCGAACAACCACAACAGAACCTTATTTACAGTGTCGTTAGGCCTATTTACGAGTCTGCTTGTTTTTAAGTAGGCACATTGGAGAGGGACTCCGCCCAAGCACAGCACTCATGCCACGTACTAGGCTCCTTCCAGACCATACTGTGTGCTCTTCCCTGTTGTGGTTGTCGCTCGCCTTGCCACAACGTCAAGCCATTTCACCGTACATATGGTGAAACACCTACGTAGTTAGCGATCAGAGATGTGACATTTTCTAAACGGATGTAGTCCCCGATGGCCTCTAAAGAGAGAGAGGTTGATTGCCTTGTTGAATGAGTAATGGGTGTAGTCTTTAACTTTTCTCATCTAAACGATGATGCCCCATGCGTTGACACCGATGATGTCCTCCAGTGCAATCTGTAGACGGATAGTCAAAAGGCTGTGAAATTGCATAATGCCTCTAGGCTTGATGTGACGTTGCTTCAACATAAATCTCACGTTTGCGTAGCATTTGTCAGTGCCAAAAAGCAGTGTCAGGGCCAAAAAACCCAAAGCCTGTGAGATCACTGTCCTCAGAAAACATAGAAAACCCATGAAGCTCTTATTGTGGACATCTCCAGTTTCGATCTCCGACTGAAAATAATTCCACTGTGATTTAAAGGTGGGGAGTTTGCAAAAGACAATCTATTTGTCATATGGGAAAGAGTTGTCTGACATTACCACAGCGTTTGAGTACTTTTGCGCTGCGTCCGGCCGATTTACTTAACTAATATGCTCTGGAGTAGGTCAGTTAGAGAAGCTCCAAGTCTGACTCAGGGTTTCCTCTGTCTCTCTCTCTCTCTCTCTCTCTCTCTCTCTCTCTCTCTCTCTCTCTCTCTCTCGCTCTCGCTCTCTCTCTCTCTCTCTCGCTCTTTCTCTCTCTCTCTCTCTACGTCATCCTTCTCCAAGGCATTTGAGGCATATAACGGATCCAATATATCAGTGTCCTATACACCCCCAGCGTGTGAAGGAGAGATGGCTCAGATATGGATCATTGTACAGAGCCGCTTATTTGCTTCATCAACACAGCAACAACACAGAACCAGATACGGTCTCAAATATGGTTATTTTTAGACTTCTACATTTGGAGGACATAGGAGAGAGAGGGGGGAGGGGACTGAGAGAGGGAGAGGGAGAGAGAGAGAGGGAGAGAGAGAGAGAGAGAGAGAGAGAGAGAGAGAGAGAGAGAGAGAGAGAGAGAGAGAGAGAGAGAGAGAGAGAGAGAGAGAGAGAGAGAGAGAGAGAGAGAGAGTAAAAAGGTAAAGATGCCACACCTCTTAATGCAGACAGACCACCTGAGGTCAGGGAAAAGCGAGAGGTTTTAGGCAGTTCATACAGTATGGTATTGTCTCCCATCTCAACAACAGGAAGTGTCTAACTGTGTAAGAAAGAGAAACCCCCGAAGACAACACTGTGAGGAAAACCAAAACCACTGGAATTGCCCCTTCAAATAACACATGTTGTTTTTTTACCCCATCATTGTTTCTGTTGTTGTTGTTTACTTCTGACCCAGCCGTCTATGTTCATTCAACAAACCTCCACAAAGAAACTCATTGTCGCATTGGATTGCAGCGAGACGTCGGTGACGCACACAGTGAGCCCTTACATAGAGGGAAAAGTTAAGCATCATCATCATGCCATGACCATTTCCATTACATAGGCTACATAGATAAGGTCTGTGTATCCAGTGAACATTTTGCAATAAGACAGAAGGACGCCCATCTCCTCACAAACACTTACATGCATGCACACACACACACACACACACACACACACACATCTCATAAAATGGTTCCAGAGGTCTGTTTGTGCAAATTGTAACAGGGTTTCTTTGGAACTAATGATCCAGCCCTTATGATGTCATCCCAGCTCTTTCTGTAGATGGTCACAGGAAGCAAAAAGCCCCACCCAGAGAGGAGAAAGAGGAGGGATGGATGGAGGGAGGGAGGGAGGGAGAGAAGAGGGATGGAGGGAGAGAAAAGGAGGAGAGGAAGGATGGAGGACAGGGGAGGGGAGAGGGATACAGTTGAGGAGGGATACAGACATAGAGAGAGAGAGAGAGAAAGGCAGGAGAAAACAAGGAGAAGGAGAAAAATCTAAAGAAGGGAAGAGAGAAAGATGCCACACGTCTTAATGCAGACAGACCACCTGATAGGTCAGTGTAAGACCTACTATGACAGACAGACCACCTGAGGTCAGTGTAAGACCTGCTATGACAGACAGACCACCTGATAGGTCAGTATAAGACCTGCTATGACAGACAGACCACCTGAGGTCAGAGTAAGACCTGCTATGACAGACAGACCACCTGCTAGGTCAGTATAAGACCTGCTATGACAGACAGACCACCTGATAGGTCAGTGTAAGACCTACTATGACAGACAGACCACCTGATAGGTCAGTGTAAGACCTGCTATGACAGACAGACCACCTGATAGGTCAGTGTAGGACCTACTATGACAGACAGACCACCTGATAGGTCAGTGTAAGACCTGCTATGACAGACAGACCACCTGAGGTCAGTGTAAGACCTGGTGTGACAGACAGACCACCTGATAGGTCAGTATAAGACCTGCTATGACAGACAGAACACCTGAGGTCAGTGTAAGACCTGCTATGACAGACAGACCACCTGATAGGTCAGTGTAAGACCTGCTATGACAGACAGACCACCTGAGGTCAGTGTAAGACCTGGTATGACAGACAGACCACCTGATAGGTCAGTATAAGACCTGCTATGACAGACAGACCACCTGAGGTCAGTGTAAGACCTGCTATGACAGACAGGCCACCTGATAGGTCAGTATAAGACCTGCTATGACAGACAGACCACCTGATAGGTCAGTGTAAGACCTGCTATGACAGACAGACCACCTGATAGGTCAGTGTAAGACCTGCTATGACAGACAGACCACCTGATAGGTCAGTGTAAGACCTACTATGACAGACAGACCACCTGATAGGTCAGTGTAAGACCTGCTATGACAGACAGACCACCTGAGGTCAGTGTAAGACCTGGTATGACAGACAGACCACCTGATAGGTCAGTATAAGACCTGCTATGACAGACAGACCACCTGAGGTCAGTGTAAGACCTGCTATGACAGACAGACCACCTGATAGGTCAGTGTAAGACCTGCTATGACAGACAGGACACCTGATAGGTCAGTGTAAGACCTGCTATGACAGACAGACCACCTGAGGTCAGTGTAAGACCTGCTATGACAGACAGGTCACCTGATAGGTCAGTGTAAGACCTGCTATGACAGACAGGCCACCTGAGGTCAGTGTAAGACCTGGAATGACAGACAGACCACCTGATAGGTCAGTGTAAGACCTGCTATGACAGACAGGCCACCTGATAGGTCAGTGTAAGACCTGCTATGACAGACAGACCACCTGAGGTCAGTGTAAGACCTGCTATGACAGACAGACCACCTGCTAGGTCAGTGTAAGACCTGCTATGACAGACAGACCACCTGAGGTCAGTGTATGACCTGCTATGACAGACAGACCACCTGATAGGTCAGTGTAAGACCTGCTATGACAGACAGACCACCTGAGGTCAGTGTAAGACCTGCTATGACAGACAGACCACCTGATAGGTCAGTATAAGACCTGCTATGACAGACAGGCCACCTGAGGTCAGTGTAAGACCTGCTATGACAGACAGACCACCTGATAGGTCAGTATAAGACCTGCTATGACAGACAGACCACCTGAGGTCAGTGTAAGACCTGCTATGACAGACAGACCACCTGATAGGTCAGTATAAGACCTGCTTTGACAGACAGATCACCTGAGGTCAGTGTAAGACCTGCTATGACAGACAGACCACCTGAGGTCAGTGTAAGACCTGCTATGACAGACAGACCACCTGATAGATCAGTGTAAGACCTGCTATGACAGACAGGCCACCTGAGGTCAGTGTACGACCTGCTATGACAGGCAGACCACCTGAGGTCAGTGTAAGACCTGCTATGACAGACAGACCACCTGATAGGTCAGTGTAAGACCTGCTATGACAGACAGACCACCTGATAGGTCAGTAAAAGACCTGCTATGACAGACAGACCACCTGATAGGTCAGTATAAGACCTGCTATGACAGACAGGCCACCTGATGTCAGTGTAAGACCTGCTATGACAGACAGACCACCTGATAGGTCAGTATAAGACCTGCTATGACAGACAGGCCACCTGAGGTCAGTGTAAGACCTGCTATGACAGACAGGTCACCTGAGGTCAGTGTAGGACCTGCTATGACAGACAGACCACCTGAGGTCAGTGTACGACCTGCTATGACATACAGACCACCTGATAGGTCAGTATAAGACCTGCTATGACAGACAGACCACCTGAGGTCAGTGTACGACCTGCTATGACATACAGACCACCTGATAGGTCAGTATAAGACCTGCTATGACAGACAGGTCACCTGAGGTCAGTGTAAGACCTGCTATGACAGACAGACCACCTGAGGTCAGTGTACGACCTGCTATGACATACAGACCACCTGATAGGTCAGTATAAGACCTGCTATGACAGACAGGCCACCTGATAGGTCAGTATAAGACCTGCTATGACAGACAGGCCACCTGATAGGTCAGTGTAAGACCTGCTATGACAGACAGACCACCTGAGGTCAGTGTAAGACCTGCTATGACAGACAGACCACCTGAGGTCAGTATAAGACCTGCTATGACAGACAGGCCACCTGATAGGTCAGTGTAAGACCTGCTGTGACAGACAGGCCACCTGAGGTCAGTGTAAGACCTGCTATGACAGACAGACCACCTGAGGTCAGTATAAGACCTGCTATGACAGACAGGCCACCTGATAGGTCAGTATAAGACCTGCTATGACAAACAGGCCACCTGAGGTCAGTGTAAGACCTGCAGGTTAACAGAGGAGAACAAAATAAGTGAGTGAAGAAGAAAGTGAAAGAGTGGTGGCAAGGAGGGAGGAAGGGAGGAAAGACAACAGGAAGAGAGGGTAATAAAAAACTATATATAATTGGAGAGGGGGGGGCTTTTTGGTGGAAAATGTAAGAAGAAAAAGGAGGGAATGGTGGAGGAGAACCAAAGAGAGAGAGAGAGACAAGGAGAGGGCAGGAGAGGTTGCCCAATTCATTTGAGTGCATCTGAGGATCCCATCCCAGGATTCTATCAAAGTCTTTCTGTGGTCTACAGGATATTGAATCAAAGCCTTAGTTGATATATATCCCTGGCATGCACTACATCAGACCTTTCTTGTCTCATTCACCAGGCCCCAATTCAATCAAACACACATAGGAGAACTGCTCAACGTAATGCTTTCAGAGGACTAAGAGAAAAAACCTAACTAAACAGTGAAGTCCCTGTCTGTGTTATGTATTATGTATTAGAGTTGACGTGAGGCAATAAATATACCTGCTCCCTTCCCTTAAAAAGAGAGCAAGAGAGGACATGACTAAAGATGAACAGGCTTATTAAATGATAGTCAGTTAGCTGCATCTAACCACAAAGTGGAAGGACCAACAGAAGAAAGAAAGAACCGAGGCCTAGAGTATCCTTTAGCGGTTTATGCCCAGTAAAGACACAATATAAATCTAGCATTATCACTGATGTTCTCCTTGAATCAAAAATAGTCAAATATAGAGCGGCAAGATGCCGGTTAAAAGAGTTGGGCCAGTAACAGAAAGATTGCTGGTTCAAATCCCTGAGTCGACTTGGTGAACAATCTGTCGATGTGCCCTTGAGCAAGGCACTTAAGCCTAATTTATCCTGTAAGTCGCTCTGTATAATAGCGTCTGCTAAATTATTAAAATGTAAATCAATGTTACCAGAAATTTTAAGTACAAATAATCTTTCCCTCCCTCTCTCCCTCTCTCTCTCTCTGTCTCTCTCTCCCTCCCTCCTTCCCTCCCTACCTCCCTCCCTCCCATCCTCGCTACCTCCCACCTGTAGAGTTCTAGAGAGGAGCAGGAGCGTTCTCGTCTGGACTCCATGGTGTTACTGTTGATGAAGCTAGACCAACTGGACCAGGAGATCGACACGGCCCTCAGCGCCTCCTCCTCCTCCTCCACCTCCTCCATGGCCATCACCCCCACGCTCAGAAGACACCACCGACGGGTCAGTACCAGTACACAGAGACAACTTTTACCATTTACAATATTGTCTCTAATTCTAGACATTCAGTTACATAGCATTGTTTAAATATTCCCCATGTAATGTTAATGGGGAGCTAACATGGCCGCCATATAATGTTGAAGTGTCATGAAAATGCATCACAATGCAGAAACCTCAATGTCCCAACTCTCTAAATACATGGCTCTGTCAGTAACTAGCTAGACGTTACAGGAGACAGTCAGTACCTAGCTAGCTTCAGGAGAACCTAATACTAACCTGGCTGGCTTCAGGAGAACCTAATACTAACCTGGCTAGCTTTAGGAGAACCTAATACTTATCTGGCTAGCTTCAGGAGAAGCTAATACTAACCTGGCTAGCTTCAGGAGAACCTAATACTAACCTGGCTTGCTTTAGGAGAACCTAATACTAATCTGGCTAGCTTTAGGAGAACCTAATACTAATCTGGCTATCTTTAGGAGAACCTAATACTAACCTGGCTAGCTTCAGGAGAACCTAATACTAATCTGGCTTGCTTTAGGAGAACCAAATACTAATCTGGCTAGCTTCAGGAGAACCTAATGCTAACATGGCTTGCTTCAGGAGAACCTAATACTAACCTGGCTACCTTCAAGATAACCTAATTCTAATCTGGCTAGCTTCAGGAGAACCTAATACTAACCTGGCTAGCTTCAAGAGAACCTAATACTAATCTGGCTAGCTTCAGGAGAACCTAATACTAACCTGGCTAGCTTTAGGAGAACCTAATACTAATCTGGCTAGCTTTAGGATAACCTAATACTAATCTGGCTAGCTTTATGATAACCTAATAATAACCTGGCTAGCTTTAGGAGAACCTAATACTAACCTGGCTAGCTTCAGGAGAACCTAATACTAACCTGGCTAGCTTCAGGAGAACCTAATACTAACCTGGCTAGCTTCAGGAGAACCTAATACTAACCTGGCTAGCTTTAGGAGAACCTAATACTAACCTGGCTAGCTTCAGGAGAACCTAATACTAACCTGGCTAGCTTCAAGAGAACCTAATACTAATCTGGCTAGCTTCAGGAGAACCTAATACTAACCTGGCTAGCTTTATGAGAACCTAATACTAATCTGGCTAGCTTTAGGATAACCTAATACTAATCTGGCTAGCTTTATGATAACCTAATACTAACCTGGCTAGCTTTAGGAGAACCTAATACTAACCTGGTTAGCTTCAGGAGAACCTAATACTAACCTGGCTAGCTTCAGGAGAACCTAATACTAACCTGGCTAGCTTCAGGAGAACCTAATACTAACCTGGCTAGCTTTAGGAGAACCTAATACTAACCTGGCTAGCTTCAGGAGAACCTAATACTAACCTGGCTAGCTTCAGGAGAACCTAATACTAACCTGGCTAGCTTCAGGAGAACCTAATACTAACCTGGCTAGCTTCAGGAGAACCTCACACTAACCTGGCTAGCTTCAGGAGAACCTAATACTAACCTAGCTAGCTTTAGGATAATAAGTAATAGAAATAGCCATAAACTATTGCTCTAAAGTGTATCTCTAAACCAATCAATGTCCTTCCTCAGTTGCAGGAAGTGGATTTAGACTCAGTAAAGGCCGTTGGGACAGTGTCAAGCACTTCTCAGTCTGTGAATACTCCACAACAGCATCAAGTATCCACTACTCTGACCTCCGCTAGGCCGACTGCTGCTTCCGGGACCAAACCCAAGACTGGGGTAAATCAGTCAATCATTGTGACGCTCACGCTTTAACCCAGGTTTCAACCTCAAATCAACGATATAGGGTGTCAAGGTTTTGGGGATCATTTCAATTGAAGTGTTAGGTTTGGTCACATTTTAATAACCTACCATTTCAAACAAAATCCACAACAGGGGTCTCAAGGCTTTGTTTGTGACGGATCTGTCAAACAACAACAGAGGTTTTAAGGTTTGGGTTTTTTTCAAGGCAAATTCACGTTTTGTGACGGATCTGTCAAAGTTGATGTCAGTCAAACGTGTAAAGGATCTCTGGTTCCTTTTAACCTGACATCTGTCTCTTAACGGATCTCTGGTTCGTTCTAACCTGGCATCTGTCTCTTAATGGATCTCTGGTTTTGTCTAGCCTGAAATCTGTCTCTTAATGGATCTCTGGTTCGTTCTAACCTGAAATCCGTCTCTTAATGAATCTCTGGTTCCACCTGTCTCTTAATCTCTGGTTTTGTTCAGCCTGAAATCTGTCTCTTAATGGGTCGGCCGGCTGGTCGCTCAACTGAGCAGCTATAGCAGGAGGTACGGGGCATTTAACACCAGGCCAACTGTGTGATTAGGTTTAGACCCCATCGGAGAAGGGAGAGAAGGCTAATTGCCTTTCTTTACACACCTCAAGTCCCTCCAATCCCTCTGTCTGTGTCTGTTTACTATACAGTCCCTTGAGGAGTGTTTGCAGTGCACTTAGTGAGCTGGCAAGGCACAAGTCACGCACTAAAACCCAGAGAGGTTCTCACAGACAGATGGAGGGATGGACAGACAGCGAACACACATGCACGCGTACACACAGACACATACACACAAACACACACAGACACACACACACAATCACACACAGAGTGACTCTGACTGGTAGGAATGTGGCCCAGTCATTCCGAGGGCCTGGTTCCTTGGCAGACTGCTAAAGCCAGTAATTAGCAGGTTCCTGGGTCTTGAGCCGCCTCGCCCCAACAAAAGGGTCGGGGGGGGGGGGGGGCTGGGGTCGTGACAGGACAGACCAAGTGGGGCGAAGGGGGCCGAGGGAGGGGGTGGGACTTTGTTCAAGAGAGATTTACATCTTGACCTCTTCAGTCGCTCACTTAATGGCTTTTCTGTCTGATTGTGTTGTCTTTGTGTTTTTTGGACAAGCACACAATGAAGACACAGGTGGGTTGACCATTTCTTGGACAAATCTTCTGGGACTGAATCACTTTATCCAGTGTTTGTTTTTTGGCTGTTGTCTTGTGATTGAGGGGACGCTGAATTAGACACTGCTATTCTATTGACAAATTGCCACATAGAAAGACATACAACATTATGAGTTGTTAAAAAGAGATGATATCAAAGGTTATGCTCTTATCTGTTGTTTACAAAAGCACCGGAAGTTCTATGGGGTTCCAGGGTTCACTTCCGCTCCTCTTCAAAAAAACTGTTAAAAAGTTTATTTCAAAGGTTATGGTCATTTTAACAAGTAATTCAACACTTGAGAATGGAAGAAGGTCGTTACACAGAATCTATCGCTTAATCTAGTGAGTTATTTGTTATTTATCAGTAGAGAACTGTGCTATCGAGACAAAATACTAGATAGGTGATTGGCTTTGTATCTTTAAACAGGAAAAACAGATTTCTGTGTTATCTGGTGTCATTCCTCTTCCATATATAAAAAAACAAACGTCCTCTCAACTTAACATAAGTTCAGTAAATATTTGGATGAATATAACACGATTCAATAATTGAGACATAAACTGAACAAGTTCCACAGACATGTGACTAACAGATATGGAATAATGTGTCCCTGAACAAAGGGGGGGTCACAATCAAAAGTAACAGTCAGTATCTGGTGTGGCCACCAGCTGCATTAAGTACTCCAGTACATATTCTCGTGGACTGTACCAGATTTGCCAGTTCTTGATGTGAGATGTTAACCCACTCTTCCACCAAGGCACCTGCAAGTTCCCATACATTTCTGGGGGGAATGGACCTAGCCCTCACCCTCCGATCCAACAGGTACTAGACGTGCTTAATGGGATTGAGATCCTGGCTCTTCGCTGGCCATGGCAGAACACTGACAATCCTGTCTTGCAGGAAATCACGCACAGAACAAGCAGTATGGCTGGTGGCATTGTCATGCTGGAGGGTCATGTACTGCAGGAAGGGTACCACATGAGGGAGGAGGATGTCTTCCCTGTAACACACAGTCTTCCCTGTAACACACAGTTTGCCTGAATTGAAAACAAGCTCAGTCCGATGATGCTGTGACACACCGCCCCAGACCATGACGGACCCTCCACCTCCAATTAGATCCCGCTCCAGAGTACAGGCTTCGGTGTAACGCTCATTCCTTCGACGATAAACACGAATCCGACCATCACCCCTGGTGAGACAAAACCGCGACTCGTCAGTGAAGAGCACTTTTTGCCAGTCCTGTCTGGTCCAGCGACGGTGGGTTTGTGCCCATAGGCAACGTTGTTGCCGGTGATGTCTGGTGAAGACCTGCCTTACAACAGGCCTACAAGCCCTCGGTCCAGCCTCTCAAAGCCTATTGTGGACAGTCTGAGCACTGATGGAGGGATTGTGCGTTCCTGGTGTAACTCGGGCAGTTGTTGTTGCCATCCTGTACCTGTCCCGCAGGTGTGATGTTCGGATGTACCGATCCTGTACAGGTGTTGTTACATGTGGTCTGCCACTGCGAGGATGATCAGCTGTCCATCCTGTCTCCCTGTAGCGCTGTCTTAGGCGTCTCACAGTACGGACATTGCAATTTATTGCCCTGGCCACATCTGCAGTCCTCATGCCTCCTTGCAGCAAGCCTAAGGCATGTTCACGCAGATGAGCAGGGACCCTGGGCATCTTTCTTTTGGCGTTTTTCAGAGTCAGTAGAAAGGCCTCTTTAGTGTCCTAAGTTTTCATAACTGTGACCTTAATTGCCTACCGTTTGTAAGCTGTTAGTGTCTTAACGACGAGCTAAAGAGACGAGCTGAAGAGACGAGCTGAAGAGACGAGCTGAAGAGATGAATTGAAGAGACGAGCTAAAGTGACAAGCTAAAGAGACGAACTCAAGAGACAAACTAAATAGATGTGCTAAAGTAAACAGAGATCTCACTGTGCCTAATATACGTTGGAGAAGGACTTAGTCAGAGGAAACAGAGAGCATGTGTGTGTGTGTGTGTGTGTGTGTGTGTGTGTGTGTGTGTGTGTGTGTGTGTGTGTGTGTGTGTGTGTGTGTGTGTGTGTGTGTGTGCGTGCGTGCGTGCGTGCGTGCGTGCGTGCGTGCGTGCGTGCGTGCGTGCGTGCGTGCGTGCGTGCGTGCGTGAAGGTGTGCGTGTGTGTGTGATTCTGGGCACCTCTACAGTGGAGATCCAATGGAGTCAGAGAGTGATGGATTGAAGTGAAGAGGTGATGACTGTCTGAAGGGGTTGTGAGTGGTTAAGAGGATAGGGGTCTATTCAGGAACTGGAGTGGTGAGATGCCCACTCAATCAACTCTGATAGGACAAGGAGACGCTGGACAGACAGCTGGCCCTTTGAATGAAGGAAAGGTATAGGTCGTCACAAGATGGCAAAGCTGCAAAGTCAAAATGGTGAAGGAGCAATGAGTTCCCCTGATTTCCATCACCCCCCTCTCTTGATATTGGGAGTCTCCAGATGCACTGGCATATGGGTAGGGTGTCATTAGCGGAACATTCCACCCCGATCGATTCCTGGGGAATGACTGACTGAGACATTTGATTAGTCTGTTGTGGGAGGTAATCCTGTGGGAAAGGCCTGATGGGATTCCCACAGTTTGAGAATTCCCAAAACGGAAATGGATGCCCCTTCTCCCTGGTTCCCACAGAGGCTGTGTATGTGTGATGATCCCCCTCTAATAAAAGAAAATAAGCTCACCCCTCCTCCAGATCCTCCCCCTCCATCTTACCTTCCTACTGTACTTACTGGAGGAGCAAGGGATAGTCAGGAGGGCAATCCTCTCTAAATAATTTAACAACAGGGAGAGGGAGAGCAAAAATAGAAAGAAAGAAAGAAAGAAAGAAAGAAAGAAAGAAAGAAAGAAAGAAAGAAAGAAAGAAAGAAAGAAAGAAAGAAAGAAAGAAAGAAAGAAAGAAAGAAAGAAAGAAAGAAAGAAAGAAAGAAAGAAAGAAAGAAAGAAAGAAAGAGTATGGGGCCTGGTCCAAAGTACAGGGAATTTAAATTTGTATTTTATTTCACCTTTATTCAACTAGGCAGGCCAGTTAAGAACAAATTGTTATTTAGACTGACGGCCTACCGCGGAACAGTGGGTTAAAAGGATCTCTACAGATCGGTGTCCCACCCTCGGGACGGTTGAGCTAATGTGCGCTAATGTGATTAGCATGACGTTGTAAGTAACAAGAACCAGGACATAGACATATCTGATATGGGCAGAAAGCTTACATTCTTATTAATCTAACTGCACTGTCCAATTTACAGTAGCTATTACAGTGAAAGAATACCATGCTGTTGTTTGAGGAGAGTGCACAGTTATGAACTTGAGAAGTAATTAATAAACCAATTAGGCACATTTGGGCAGTCTCGATACAACATTTTAACAGGAAGTGCAATCGGTTCTTCTTGAAAAAAATGGGGCGGATTAACTGCCTTGTTCAGGAGCAGATCAACATATTTTTACCTTGTCATCTCAGGGATTAAATCCATCAACCTTTAGGTTACTGACCCAACACTCTAACCACTAGGCTACCTGCCGCCCTAAGGGTGCCATTTGGATTTTACGCCCTTAGAGGGAGAGCGATGGAGGGATCGAGGGGGTGCATGAGAGTGATAAAGACAGATTGACTCATTTATCAAGTGGCAGACCTAATCACTCATTCCTCTCTCGTCATATCCACACAAACGGCAGGAACGTGAGCGACCTCTCATAACGAAGATGTCCCGCCACTCGAGGGGTGTAGGCCCAAGGAATTCTAATGGACAATAGGTCACCATCTAGGGTCTGAGATGGGACGAGAAGAAAGGGAGAAATGTGCAGGTGAAAGGGAAAAGGGAGATCAAGGGTCTGTCGCTAACGCTAATTAAATGACAGCAGGAGATCCTGCTACTGATCCTGGTCAGGCTCGTGTTGGATTCAAAAGTGAACCCGTGCACACTGATGGCTAACGTCTGCACTGAAGTGGGTTATGAACTAGGGACTGCTAACACGCTGGATAGCTAAACTTAGTTTTTAGCATATTACCACAAAGTAAATAAAACATATATTTTATTTAGCATGCTTAAGACACTAGCTGAATAGCTAAACAAAGTTGCTAGCATGCTAAGGCTGGTTCAAGCTGGCTAAATGCAAATATATCTATCTATTTGCATGCTCACATGCCAGCTAAGCTAACTAAACGAAACAGCTATTTATTAGCATGCTAACGCGCTGACTTGCTAACCAGAAGCATCGATGTCGATGCGCCACGAGTTGCTCACAGTAGCGGTTGCAGGATCCGCCTAGGGTGTGCACTGCAGACATTAATCTCTAACACGTAGGCTTCCGAAAGTTATAGCATGTCTGCTCGTTGTATTTCATATCGAACATGTCTGCTTCCAAAAGTTATGGCGTGTCTGCTCATCTGCTATTTCATATCGAACATGTCTGCTTCCAAAAGTTATAACTTTAATGTTCTGTTCATTGTATTTCATATCGAACATGTCTGCTTCCAAAAGTTATAACATGTCTGCTCTCATTGTATTTCATATCTGCAAGCGTTCAGTGCCGAGAAACTGAACACAAAACCCACAAATTCACGCTAATTTAATTACGAGCGTCCGATTGGATTATCGGCAGGAAATGAATGAGGGGGAGGTCTATAATGGACAGTTTATGAGCAGTATTTTCAACATGTAGACAGATATTCCATTGATGCAGCATTTGTTTCTAGGACATGACAATGGAG